>NW_027328910.1:0-118171 GCF_048564905.1 Vicugna pacos | reverse complement strand
AGGACGGCTTTCACACACGCTTATCTCTCAGAACTGAGCATGTGGAGAGACGTTCGTTCATCCAGCACAAAGGGAACGGATTGCAGGAGAAACCCTTTCTCTGGTTTCTCAGTCTATTTCCTAGTGCCGGTTTGAAGTGCCTGCCGTTTTCACTGTAAAACCGAGTTGGAGCTTGTACATTCCCATATATATGTATGGAGTGGAGTTGGCAACTGAAAAGAAACTTTGTGTTCCCTTCAAGCTAGGTGAAGGACGGCTTTCACACACACTTATCTCTCAGAACTGAGCATGTGGAGAGACGTTCGTTCATCCAGCCCAAAGGGAACGGGTTGCAGGAGAAACCCTTACTCTGGTTTCTCAGTCTGTTTCCTAGTGCCGGTTTGAAGTGCCTGCCGTTTTCACTGTAAAACCGAGTTGGAGCTTGTACATTCCCATATATATGTATGGAGTGGAGTTGGCAACTGAAAAGAAACTTTGTGTTCCCTTCAAGCTAGGTGAAGGACGGCTTTCACACACACTTATCTCTCAGAACTGAGCATGTGGAGAGACGTTCGTTCATCCAGCACAAAGGGAACGGGTTGCAGGAGAAACCCTTACTCTGGTTTCTCAGTCTGTTTCCTAGTGCCGGTTTGAAGTGCCTGCCGTTTTCACTGTAAAACCGACTTGGAGCTTGTACCTCCCCATATATATGTATGGAGTGGAGTTGGCAACTGAAAAGAAACTTTGTGTTCCCTTCAAGCTAGGTGAAGGACGTCTTTCACACACACTTATCTCTCAGAACTGAGCATGTGGAGAGACGTTCGTTCATCCAGCACAAAGGGAACGGGTTGCAGGAGAAACCCTTTCTCTGGATTCTCAGTCATTTTCCTAGTGCCGGTTTGAAGTGCCTGCCGTTTTCACTGTAAAACCGAGTTGGAGCTTGTACCTCCCCATATATATGTATGGAGTGGAGTTGGCAACTGAAAAGAAACTTTGTGTTCCCTTCAAGCTAGGTGAAGGACGGCTTTCACACACACTTATCTCTCAGAACTGAGCATGTGGAGAGACGTTCGTTCATCCAGCACAAAGGGAACGGGTTGCAGGAGAAACCCTTACTCTGGTTTCTCAGTCTGTTTCCTAATGCCGGTTTGAAGTGCCTGCCGTTTTCACTGTAAAACCGACTTGGAGCTTGTACCTCCCCATATACATGTATGGAGTGGAGTTGGCAACTGAAAAGAAACTTTGTGTTCCCTTCAAACTAGGTGAAGGACGGCTTTCACACACACTTATCTCTCAGAACTGAGCATGTGGAGAGACGTTCGTTCATCCAGCACAAAGGGAACGGGTTGCAGGAGAAACCCTTACTCTGGTTTCTCAGTCTGTTTCCTAGTGCCGGTTTGAAGTGCCTGACATTTTCACTGTAAAACCGAGTTGGAGCTTGTCCCTCCCCATATATATGTATGGAGTGGAGTTGGCAACTGAAAAGAAACTTTGTGTTCCCTTCAAGCTAGGTGAAGGACGGCTTTCACACACACTTATCTCTCAGAACTGAGCATGTGGAGAGACGTTCGTTCATCCAGCACAAAGGGAACGGGTTGCAGGAGAAACCCTTTCTCTGGTTTCTCAGTCTGTTTCCTAGTGCCGGTTTGAAGTGCCTGCCGTTTTCACTGTAAAACCGAGTTGGAGCTTGTACCTCCCCATATACATGTATGGACTGGAGTTGGCAACTGAAAAGAAACTTTGTGTTCCCTTCAAGCTAGGTGAAGGACGGCTTTCACACACACTTATCTCTCAGAACTGAGCATGTGGAGAGACGTTCGTTCATCCAGCACAAAGGGAACGTGTTGCAGGAGAAACCCTTACTCTGGTTTCTCAGTCTGTTTCCTAGTGCCGGTTTGAAGTGCCTGCCGTTTTCACTGTAAAACCGAGTTGGAGCTTGTACCTCCCCATATATATGTATGGAGTGGAGTTGGCAACTGAAAAGAAACTTTGTGTTCCCTTCAAGCTAGGTGAAGGACGGCTTTCACACACACTTATCTCTCAGAACTGAGCATGTGGAGAGACGTTCGTTCATCCAGCACAAAGGGAACGGGTTGCAGGAGAAACCCTTACTCTGGTTTCTCAGTCTGTTTCCTAGTGCCGGTTTGAAGTGCCTGCCGTTTTCACTGTAAAACCGAGTTGGAGCTTGTACCTCCCCATATATATGTATGGAGTGGAGTTGGCAACTGAAAAGAAACTTTGTGTTCCCTTCAAGCTAGGTGAAGGACGGCTTTCACACACACTTATCTCTCAGAACTGAGCATGTGGAGAGACGTTCGTTCATCCAGCACAAAGGGAACGGGTTGCAGGAGAAACCCTTACTCTGGTTTCTAAGTCTGTTTCCTAGTGCCGGTTTGAAGTGCCTGCCGTTTTCACTGTAAAACCGACTTGGAGCTTGTACCTCCCCATATATATGTATGGAGTGGAGTTGGCAACTGAAAAGAAACTTTGTGTTCCCTTCAAGCTAGGTGAAGGACGGCTTTCACACACACTTATCTCTCAGAACTGAGCATGTGGAGAGACGTTCGTTCATCCAGCACAAAGGGAACGGGTTGCAGGAGAAACCCTTACTCTGGTTTCTCAGTCTGTTTCCTAGTGCCGGTTTGAAGTGCCTGCCGTTTTCACTGTAAAACCGAGTTGGAGCTTGTCCCTCCCCATATATATGTATGGAGTGGAGTTGGCAACTGAAAAGAAACTTTGTGTTCCCTTCAAGCTAGGTGAAGTACGGCTTTCAAACACACTTATCTCTCAGAACTGAGCATGTGGAGAGACGTTCGTTCATCCAGCACAAAGGGAACGGGTTGCAGGAGAAACCCTTACTCTGGTTTCTCAGTCTGTTTCCTAGTGCCGGTTTGAAGTGCCTGCCGTTTTCACTGTAAAACCGAGTTGGAGCTTGTACCTCCCCATATATATGTATGGAGTGGAGTTGGCAACTGAAAAGAAACTTTGTGTTCCCTTCAAGCTAGGTGAAGGACGGCTTTCACACACACTTATCTCTCAGAACTGAGCATGTGGAGAGACGTTCGTTCTTCCAGCACAAAGGGAACGGGTTGCAGGAGAAACCTTTACTCTGGTTTCTCAGTCTGTTTCCTAGTGCCGGTTTGAAGTGCCTGCCGTTTTCACTGTAAAACCGAGTTGGAGCTTGTACCTCCCCATATATATGTATGGAGTGGAGTTGGCAACTGAAAAGAAACTTTGTGTTCCCTTCAAGCTAGGTGAAGGACGGCTTTCACACACACTTATCTCTCAGAACTGAGCATGTGGAGAGACGTTCGTTCATCCAGCACAAAGGGAACGGGTTGCAGGAGAAACCCTTACTCTGGTTTCTCAGTCTGTTTCCTAGTGCCGGTTTGAAGTGCCTGCCGTTTTCACTGTAAAACCGAGTTGGAGCTTGTCCCTCCCCATATATATGTATGGAGTGGAGTTGGCAACTGAAAAGAAACTTTGTGTTCCCTTCAAGCTAGGTGAAGTACGGCTTTCAAACACACTTCTCTCTCAGAACTGAGCATGTGGAGAGACGTTCGTTCATCCAGCACAAAGGGAACGGGTTGCAGGAGAAACCCTTACTCTGGTTTCTCAGTCTGTTTCCTAGTGCCGGTTTGAAGTGCCTGCCGTTTTCACTGTAAAACCGAGTTGGAGCTTGTACCTCCCCATATATATGTATGGAGTGGAGTTGGCAACTGAAAAGAAACTTTGTGTTCCCTTCAAGCTAGGTGAAGGACGGCTTTCACACACACTTATCTCTCAGAACTGAGCATGTGGAGAGACGTTCGTTCTTCCAGCACAAAGGGAACGGGTTGCAGGAGAAACCTTTACTCTGGTTTCTCAGTCTGTTTCCTAGTGCCGGTTTGAAGTGCCTGCCGTTTTCACTGTAAAACCGAGTTGGAGCTTGTACCTCCCCATATATATGTATGGAGTGGAGTTGGCAACTGAAAAGAAACTTTGTGTTCCCTTCAAGCTAGGTGAAGGACGGCTTTCACACACACTTATCTCTCAGAACTGAGCATGTGGAGAGACGTTCGTTCATCCAGCACAAAGGGAACGGGTTGCAGGAGAAACCCTTACTCTGGTTTCTCAGTCTGTTTCCTAGTGCCGGTTTGAAGTGCCTGCGGTTTTCACTGTAAAACCGAGTTGGAGCTTGTCCCTCCCCATATATATGTATGGAGTGGAGTTGGCAACTGAAAAGAAACTTTGTGTTCCCTTCAAGCTAGGTGAAGGACGGCTTTCACACACACTTATCTCTCAGAACTGAGCATGTGGAGAGACGTTCGTTCATCCAGCACAAAGGGAACGGGTTGCAGGAGAAACCCTTACTCTGGTTTCTCAGTCTGTTTCCCAGTGCCGGTTTGAAGTACCTGCCGTTTTCACTGTAAAACCGAGTTGGAGCTTGTCTCTCCCCATATATATGTATGGAGTGGAGTTGGCAACTGAAAAGAAACTTTGTGTTCCCTTCAAGCTACGTGAAGGACGGCTTTCACACACACTTATCTCTCAGAACTGAGCATGTGGAGAGACGTTCGTTCATCCAGCACAAAGGGAACGGGTTGCAGGAGAAACCCTTACTCTGGTTTCTCAGTCTGTTTCCTAGTGCCGGTTTGAAGTGCCTGCCGTTTTCACTGTAAAACCGACTTGGAGCTTGTACCTCCCCATATATATGTATGGAGTGGAGTTGGCAACTGAAAAGAAACTTTGTGTCCCCTTCAAGCTAGGTGAAGGACGGCTTTCACACACACTTATCTCTCAGAACTGAGCATGTGGAGAGACGTTCGTTCATCCAGCACAAAGGGAACGGGTTGCAGGAGAAACCCTTACTCTGGTTTCTCAGTCTGTTTCCTAGTGCCGGTTTGAAGTGCCTGCCGTTTTCACTGTAAAACCGAGTTGGAGCTTGTCCCTCCCCATATATATGTATGGAGTGGAGTTGGCAACTGAAAAGAAACTTTGTGTTCCCTTCAAGCTAGGTGAAGGACGGCTTTCACACACACTTATCTCTCAGAACTGAGCATGTGGAGAGACGTTCGTTCATCCAGCACAAAGGGAACGGGTTGCAGGAGAAACCCTTACTCTGGTTTCTCAGTCTGTTTCCTAGTGCCGGTTTGAAGTGCCTGCCGTTTTCACTGTAAAACCGAGTTGGAGCTTGTCCCTCCACATATATATGTATGGTGCCGAGTTGGCAACTGAAAAGAAACTTTGTGTTCCCTTCAAGCTAGGTGAAGGACGGCTTTCACACACACTTATCTCTCAGAACTGAGCATGTGGAGAGACGTTCGTTCATCCAGCACAAAGGGAACGGGTTGCAGGAGAAACCCTTACTCTGGTTTCTCAGTCTGTTTCCTAGTGCCGGTTTGAAGTGCCTGCCGTTTTCACTGTAAAACCGAGTTGGAGCTTGTCCCTCCCCATATATATGTATGGAGTGGAGTTGGCAACTGAAAAGAAACTTTGTGTTTCCTTCAAGCTAGGTGAAGGACGGCTTTCACACACACTTATCTCTCAGAACTGAGCATGTGGAGAGACGTTCGTTCAACCAGCCCAAAGGGAACGGGTTGCAGGAGAAACCCTTACTCTGGTTTCTCAGTCTGTTTCCTAGTGCCGGTTTGAAGTGCCTGCCGTTTTCACTGTAAAACCGATTTGGAGCTTGTACCTCCCCATATACATGTATGGAGTGGAGTTGGCAACTGAAAAGAAACTTTGTGTTCCCTTCAAGCTACGTGAAGGACGGCTTTCACACACACTTATCTCTCAGAACTGAGCATGTGGAGAGACGTTCGTTCATCCAGCACAAAGGGAACGGGTTGCAGGAGAAACCCTTACTCTGGTTTCTCAGTCTGTTTCCTAGTGCCGGTTTGAAGTGCCTGCCGTTTTCACTGTAAAACCGGGTTGGAGCTTGTACCTCCCCATATATATGTATGGAGTGGAGTTGGCAACTGAAAAGAAACTTTGTGTTCCCTTCAAGCTAGGTGAAGGACGTCTTTCACACACACTTATCTCTCAGAACTGAGCATGTGGAGAGACGTTCGTTCATCCAGCACAAAGGGAACGGGTTGCAGGAGAAACCCTTTCTCTGGATTCTCAGTCATTTTCCTAGTGCCGGTTTGAAGTGCCTGCCGTTTTCACTGTAAAACCGAGTTGGAGCTTGTACCTCCCCATATATATGTATGGAGTGGAGTTGGCAACTGAAAAGAAACTTTGTGTTCCCTTCAAGCTAGGTGAAGGACGGCTTTCACACACACTTATCTCTCAGAACTGAGCATTTGGAGAGACGTTCGTTCATCCAGCACAAAGGGAACGGGTTGCAGGAGAAACCCTTACTCTGGTTTCTCAGTCTGTTTCCTAATGCCGGTTTGAAGTGCCTGCCGTTTTCACTGTAAAACCGAGTTGGAGCTTGTACCTCCCCATATACATGTATGGAGTGGAGTTGGCAACTGAAAAGAAACTTTGTGTTCCCTTCAAACTAGGTGAAGGACGGCTTTCACAGACACTTATCTCTCAGAACTGAGCATGTGGAGAGACGTTCGTTCATCCAGCACAAAGGGAACGGGTTGCAGGAGGAACCCTTTCTCTGGTTTCTCAGTCTGTTTCCTAGTGCCGGTTTGAAGTGCCTGCCGTTTTCACTGTAAAACCGAGTTGGAGCTTGTACCTCCCCATATATATGTATGGAGTGGAGTTGGCAACTGAAAAGAAACTTTGTGTTCCCTTCAAGCTAGGTGAAGGACGGCTTTCACACACACTTATCTCTCAGAACTGAGCATGTGGAGAGACGTTCGTTCATCCAGCACAAAGGGAACGGGTTGCAGGAGAAACCCTTTCTCTGGTTTCTCAGTCTGTTTCCTAGTGCCGGTTTGAAGTGCCTGCCGTTTTCACTGTAAAACCGAGTTGGAGCTTGTACCTCCCCATATACATGTATGGAGTGGAGTTGGCAACTGAAAAGAAACTTTGTGTTCCCTTCAAGCTAGGTGAAGGACGGCTTTCACACACACTTATCTCTCAGAACTGAGCATGTGGAGAGACGTTCGTTCATCCAGCACAAAGGGAACGTGTTGCAGGAGAAACCCTTACTCTGGTTTCTCAGTCTGTTTCCTAGTGCCGGTTTGAAGTGCCTGCCGTTTTCACTGTAAAACCGAGTTGGAGCTTGTACCTCCCCATATATATGTATGGAGTGGAGTTGGCAACTGAAAAGAAACTTTGTGTTCCCTTCAAGCTAGGTGAAGGACGGCTTTCACACACACTTATCTCTCAGAACTGAGCATGTGGAGAGACGTTCGTTCATCCAGCACAAAGGGAACGGGTTGCAGGAGAAACCCTTACTCTGGTTTCTCAGTCTGTTTCCTAGTGCCGGTTTGAAGTGCCTGCCGTTTTCACTGTAAAACCGAGTTGGAGCTTGTCCCTCCCCATATATATGTATGGAGTGGAGTTGGCAACTGAAAAGAAACTTTGTGTTCCCTTCAAGCTAGGTGAAGGACGGCTTTCACACACACTTATCTCTCAGAACTGAGCATGTGGAGAGACGTTCGTTCATCCAGCACAAAGGGAACGGGTTGCAGGAGAAACCCTTACTCTGGTTTCTCAGTCTGTTTCCTAGTGCCGGTTTGAAGTGCCTGCCGTTTTCACTGTAAAACCGAGTTGGAGCTTGTACCTCCCCATATATATGTATGGAGTGGAGTTGGCAACTGAAAAGAAACTTTGTGTTCCCTTCAAGCTAGGTGAAGGACGGCTTTCACACACACTTATCTCTCAGAACTGAGCATGTGGAGAGACGTTCGTTCATCCAGCACAAAGGGAACGGGTTGCAGGAGAAACCCTTACTCTGGTTTCTCAGTCTGTTTCCTAGTGCCGGTTTGAAGTGCCTGCCGTTTTCACTGTAAAACCGAGTTGGAGCTTGTCCCTCCCCATATATATGTATGGAGTGGAGTTGGCAACTGAAAAGAAACTTTGTGTTCCCTTCAAGCTAGGTGAAGGACGGCTTTCACACACACTTATCTCTCAGAACTGAGCATGTGGAGAGACGTTCGTTCATCCAGCACAAAGGGAACGGGTTGCAGGAGAAACCCTTACTCTGGTTTCTCAGTCTGTTTCCTAGTGCCGGTTTGAAGTGCCTGCCGTTTTCACTGTAAAACCGAGTTGGAGCTTGTCCCTCCCCATATATTTGTATGGAGTGGAGTTGGCAACTGAAAAGAAACTTTGTGTTCCCTTCAAGCTACGTGAAGGACGGCTTTCACACACACTTATCTCTCAGAACTGAGCATGTGGAGAGACGTTCGTTCATCCAGCACAAAGGGAACGGGTTGCAGGAGAAACCCTTACTCTGGTTTCTCAGTCTGTTTCCCAGTGCCGGTTTGAAGTGCCTGCCGTTTTCACTGTAAAACCGAGTTGGAGCTTGTCTCTCCCCATATATATGTATGGAGTGGAGTTGGCAACTGAAAAGAAACTTTGTGTTCCCTTCAAGCTACGTGAAGGACGGCTTTCACACACACTTATCTCTCAGAACTGAGCATGTGGAGAGACGTTCGTTCATCCAGCACAAAGGGAACGGGTTGCAGGAGAAACCCTTACTCTGGTTTCTCAGTCTGTTTCCTAGTGCCGGTTTGAAGTGCCTGCCGTTTTCACTGTAAAACCGACTTGGAGCTTGTACCTCCCCATATATATGTATGGAGTGGAGTTGGCAACTGAAAAGAAACTTTGTGTTCCCTTCAAGCTAGGTGAAGGACGGCTTTCACACACACTTATCTCTCAGAACTGAGCATGTGGAGAGACGTTCGTTCATCCAGCACAAAGGGAACGGGTTGCAGGAGAAACCCTTACTCTGGTTTCTCAGTCTGTTTCCTAGTGCCGGTTTGAAGTGCCTGCCGTTTTCACTGTAAAACCGAGTTGGAGCTTGTACCTCCCCATATATATGTATGGAGTGGAGTTGGCAACTGAAAAGAAACTTTGTGTTCCCTTCAAGCTAGGTGAAGGACGGCTTTCACACACACTTATCTCTCAGAACTGAGCATGTGGAGAGACGTTCGTTCATCCAGCACAAAGGGAACGGGTTGCAGGAGAAACCCTTACTCTGGTTTCTCAGTCTGTTTCCCAGTGCCGGTTTGAAGTGCCTGCCGTTTTCACTGTAAAACCGAGTTGGAGCTTGTCTCTCCCCATATATATGTATGGAGTGGAGTTGGCAACTGAAAAGAAACTTTGTGTTCCCTTCAAGCTAGGTGAAGGACGGCTTTCACACACACTTATCTCTCAGAACTGAGCATGTGGAGAGACGTTCGTTCATCCAGCACAAAGGGAACGGGTTGCAGGAGAAACCCTTACTCTGGTTTCTCAGTCTCTTTCCTAGTGCCGGTTTGAAGTGCCTGCCGTTTTCACTGTAAAACCGACTTGGAGCTTGTACCTCCCCATATATATGTATGGAGTGGAGTTGGCAACTGAAAAGAAACTTTGTGTCCCCTTCAAGCTAGGTGAAGGACGGCTTTCACACACACTTATCTCTCAGAACTGAGCATGTGGAGAGACGTTCGTTCATCCAGCACAAAGGGAACGGATTGCAGGAGAAACCCTTACTCTGGTTTCTCAGTCTGTTTCCTAGTGCCGGTTTGAAGTGCCTGCCGTTTTCACTGTAAAACCGAGTTGGAGCTTGTCCCTCCCCATATATATGTATGGAGTGGAGTTGGCAACTGAAAAGAAACTTTGTGTTCCCTTCAAGCTAGGTGAAGGACGGCTTTCACACACACTTATCTCTCAGAACTGAGCATGTGGAGAGACGTTCGTTCTTCCAGCACAAAGGGAACGGGTTGCAGGAGAAACCCTTACTCTGGTTTCTCAGTCTGTTTCCTAGTGCCGGTTTGAAGTGCCTGCCGTTTTCACTGTAAAACCGAGTTGGAGCTTGTCCCTCCACATATATATGTATGGTGCCGAGTTGGCAACTGAAAAGAAACTTTGTGTTCCCTTCAAGCTAGGTGAAGGACGGCTTTCACACACACTTATCTCTCAGAACTGAGCATGTGGAGAGACGTTCGTTCATCCAGCACAAAGGGAACGGGTTGCAGGAGAAACCCTTACTCTGGTTTCTCAGTCTGTTTCCTAGTGCCGGTTTGAAGTGCCTGCCGTTTTCACTGTAAAACCGAGTTGGAGCTTGTCCCTCCCCATATATATGTATGGAGTGGAGTTGGCAACTGAAAAGAAACTTTGTGTTCCCTTCAAGCTAGGTGAAGGACGGCTTTCACACACACTTATCTCTCAGAACTGAGCATGTGGAGAGACGTTCGTTCATCCAGCCCAAAGGGAACGGGTTGCAGGAGAAACCCTTACTCTGGTTTCTCAGTCTGTTTCCTAGTGCCGGTTTGAAGTGCCTGCCGTTTTCACTGTAAAACCGATTTGGAGCTTGTACCTCCCCATATACATGTATGGAGTGGAGTTGGCAACTGAAAAGAAACTTTGTGTTCCCTTCAAGCTAGGTGAAGGACGGCTTTCACACACACTTATCTCTCAGAACTGAGCATGTGGAGAGACGTTCGTTCATCCAGCACAAAGGGAACGGGTTGCAGGAGAAACCCTTACTCTGGTTTCTCAGTCTGTTTCCTAGTGCCGGTTTGAAGTGCCTGCCGTTTTCACTGTAAAACCGACTTGGAGCTTGTACCTCCCCATATATATGTATGGAGTGGAGTTGGCAACTGAAAAGAAACTTTGTGTTCCCTTCAAGCTAGGTGAAGGACGGCTTTCACACACACTTATCTCTCAGAACTGAGCATGTGGAGAGACGTTCGTTCATCCAGCACAAAGGGAACGGGTTGCAGGAGAAACCCTTACTCTGGTTTCTCAGTCTGTTTCCTAGTGCCGGTTTGAAGTGCCTGCCGTTTTCACTGTAAAACCGAGTTGGAGCTTGTCCCTCCCCATATATATGTATGGAGTGGAGTTGGCAACTGAAAAGAAACTTTGTGTTCCCTTCAAGCTAGGTGAAGGACGGCTTTCACACACACTTATCTCTCAGAACTGAGCATGTGGAGAGACGTTCGTTCATCCAGCACAAAGGGAACGGGTTGCAGGAGAAACCCTTACTCTGGTTTCTCAGTCTGTTTCCTAGTGCCGGTTTGAAGTGCCTGCCGTTTTCACTGTAAAACCGAGTTGGAGCTTGTACCTCCCCATATATATGTATGGAGTGGAGTTGGCAACTGAAAAGAAACTTTGTGTTCCCTTCAAGCTAGGTGAAGGACGGCTTTCACACACACTTATCTCTCAGAACTGAGCATGTGGAGAGACGTTCGTTCATCCAGCACAAAGGGAACGGGTTGCAGGAGAAACCCTTTCTCTTGTTTCTCAGTCTGTTTCCTAGTGCCGGTTTGAAGTGCCTGCCGTTTTCACTGTAAAACCGAGTTGGAGCTTGTCCCTCCCCATATATATGTATGGAGTGGAGTTGGCAACTGAAAAGAAACTTTGTGTTCCCTTCAAGCTAGGTGAAGGACGGCTTTCACACACACTTATCTCTCAGAACTGAGCATGTGGAGAGACGTTCGTTCATCCAGCACAAAGGGAACGGGTTGCAGGAGAAACCCTTACTCTGGTTTCTCAGTCGGTTTCCTAGTGCCGGTTTGAAGTGCCTGCCGTTTTCACTGTAAAACCGAGTTGGAGCTTGTCCCTCCCCATATATATGTATGGAGTGGAGTTGGCAACTGAAAAGAAACTTTGTGTTCCCTTCAAGCTAGGTGAAGGACGGCTTTCACACACACTTATCTCTCAGAACTGAGCATGTGGAGAGACGTTCGTTCATCCAGCACAAAGGGAACGGGTTGCAGGAGAAACCCTTACTCTGGTTTCTCAGTCTGTTTCCTAGTGCCGGTTTGAAGTGCCTGCCGTTTTCACTGTAAAACCGAGTTGGAGCTTGTACCTCCCCATATATATGTATGGAGTGGAGTTGGCAACTGAAAAGAAACTTTGTGTTCCCTTCAAGCTAGGTGAAGGACGGCTTTCACACACACTTATCTCTCAGAACTGAGCATGTGGAGAGACGTTCGTTCATCCAGCACAAAGGGAACGGGTTGCAGGAGAAACCCTTACTCTGGTTTCTCAGTCTGTTTCCTAGTGCCGGTTTGAAGTGCCTGCCGTTTTCACTGTAAAACCGAGTTGGAGCATGTACCTGCCCATATATATGTATGGAGTGGAGTTGGCAACTGAAAAGAAACTTTGTGTTCCCTTCAAGCTAGGTGAAGGACGGCTTTCACACACACTTATCTCTCAGAACTGAGCATGTGGAGAGACGTTCGTTCATCCAGCACAAAGGGAACGGGTTGCAGGAGAAACCCTTACTCTGGTTTCTCAGTCTGTTTCCTAGTGCCGGTTTGAAGTGCCTGCCGTTTTCACTGTAAAACCGACTTGGAGCTTGTACCTCCCCATATATATGTATGGAGTGGAGTTGGCAACTGAAAAGAAACTTTGTGTTCCCTTCAAGCTAGGTGAAGGACGGCTTTCACACACACTTATCTCTCAGAACTGAGCATGTGGAGAGACGTTCGTTCATCCAGCACAAAGGGAACGGGTTGCAGGAGAAACCCTTACTCTGGTTTCTCAGTCGGTTTCCTAGTGCCGGTTTGAAGTGCCTGCCGTTTTCACTGTAAAACCGAGTTGGAGCTTGTCCCTCCCCATATATATGTATGGAGTGGAGTTGGCAACTGAAAAGAAACTTTGTGTTCCCTTCAAGCTAGGTGAAGGACGGCTTTCACACACACTTATCTCTCAGAACTGAGCATGTGGAGAGACGTTCGTTCATCCAGCACAAAGGGAACGGGTTGCAGGAGAAACCCTTACTCTGGTTTCTCAGTCTGTTTCCTAGTGCCGGTTTGAAGTGCCTGCCGTTTTCACTGTAAAACCGAGTTGGAGCTTGTACCTCCCCATATATATGTATGGAGTGGAGTTGGCAACTGAAAAGAAACTTTGTGTTCCCTTCAAGCTAGGTGAAGGACGGCTTTCACACACACTTATCTCTCAGAACTGAGCATGTGGAGAGACGTTCGTTCATCCAGCACAAAGGGAACGGGTTGCAGGAGAAACCCTTACTCTGGTTTCTCAGTCTGTTTCCTAGTGCCGGTTTGAAGTGCCTGCCGTTTTCACTGTAAAACCGACTTGGAGCTTGTCCCTCCCCATATATATGTATGGAGTGGAGTTGGCAACTGAAAAGAAACTTTGTGTTCCCTTCAAGCTAGGTGAAGGACGGCTTTCACACACACTTATCTCTCAGAACTGAGCATGTGGAGAGACGTTCGTTCATCCAGCACAAAGGGAACGGGTTGCAGGAGAAACCCTTACTCTGGTTTCTCAGTCTGTTTCCTAGTGCCGGTTTGAAGTGCCTGCCGTTTTCACTGTAAAACCGAGTTGGAGCTTGTACCTCCCCATATATATGTATGGAGTGGAGTTGGCAACTGAAAAGAAACTTTGTGTTCCCTTCAAGCTAGGTGAAGGACGGCTTTCACACACACTTATCTCTCAGAACTGAGCATGTGGAGAGACGTTCGTTCATCCAGCACAAAGGGAACGGGTTGCAGGAGAAACCCTTTCTCTTGTTTCTCAGTCTGTTTCCTAGTGCCGGTTTGAAGTGCCTGCCGTTTTCACTGTAAAACCGACTTGGAGTTTGTACCTCCCCATATATATGTATGGAGTGGAGTTGGCAACTGAAAAGAAACTTTGTGTTCCCTTCAAGCTAGGTGAAGGACGGCTTTCACACACACTTATCTCTCAGAACTGAGCATGTGGAGAGACGTTCGTTCATCCAGCACAAAGGGAACGGGTTGCAGGAGAAACCCTTACTCTGGTTTCTCAGTCTGTTTCCTAGTGCCGGTTTGAAGTGCCTGCCGTTTTCACTGTAAAACCGAGTTGGAGCTTGTACCTCCCCATATATATGTATGGAGTGGAGTTGGCAACTGAAAAGAAACTTTGTGTTCCCTTCAAGCTAGGTGAAGGACGGCTTTCACACACACTTATCTCTCAGAACTGAGCATGTGGAGAGACGTTCGTTCATCCAGCACAAAGGGAACGGGTTGCAGGAGAAACCCTTACTCTGGTTTCTCAGTCTGTTTCCTAGTGCCGGTTTGAAGTGCCTGCCGTTTTCACTGTAAAACCGAGTTGGAGCTTGTCCCTCCCCATATATATGTATGGAGTGGAGTTGGCAACTGAAAAGAAACTTTGTGTTCCCTTCAAGCTAGGTGAAGGACGGCTTTCACACACACTTATCTCTCAGAACTGAGCATGTGGAGAGACGTTCGTTCATCCAGCACAAAGGGAACGGGTTGCAGGAGAAACCCTTACTCTGGTTTCTCAGTCTGTTTCCTAGTGCCGGTTTGAAGTGCCTGCCGTTTTCACTGTAAAACCAAGTTGGAGCTTGTCCCTCCCCATATATATGTATGGAGTGGAGTTGGCAACTGAAAAGAAACTTTGTGTTCCCTTCAAGCTAGGTGAAGGACGGCTTTCACACACACTTATCTCTCAGAACTGAGCATGTGGAGAGACGTTCGTTCATCCAGCACAAAGGGAACGGGTTGCAGGAGAAACCCTTACTCTGGTTTCTCAGTCTGTTTCCTAGTGCCGGTTTGAAGTGCCTGCCGTTTTCACTGTAAAACCGAGTTGGAGCTTGTACCTCCCCATATATATGTATGGAGTGGAGTTGGCAACTGAAAAGAAACTTTGTGTTCCCTTCAAGCTAGGTGAAGGACGGCTTTCACACACACTTATCTCTCAGAACTGAGCATGTGGAGAGACGTTCGTTCATCCAGCACAAAGGGAACGGGTTGCAGGAGAAACCCTTACTCTGGTTTCTCAGTCTGTTTCCTAGTGCCGGTTTGAAGTGCCTGCCGTTTTCACTGTAAAACCGACTTGGAGCTTGTACCTCCCCATATATATGTATGGAGTGGAGTTGGCAACTGAAAAGAAACTTTGTGTTCCCTTCAAGCTAGGTGAAGGACGGCTTTCACACACACTTATCTCTCAGAACTGAGCATGTGGAGAGACGTTCGTTCATCCAGCACAAAGGGAACGGGTTGCAGGAGAAACCCTTACTCTGGTTTCTCAGTCTGTTTCCTAGTGCCGGTTTGAAGTGCCTGCCGTTTTCACTGTAAAACCGAGTTGGAGCTTGTCCCTCCCCATATATATGTATGGAGTGGAGTTGGCAACTGAAAAGAAACTTTGTGTTCCCTTCAAGCTAGGTGAAGGACGGCTTTCACACACACTTATCTCTCAGAACTGAGCATGTGGAGAGACGTTCGTTCATCCAGCACAAAGGGAACGGGTTGCAGGAGAAACCCTTACTCTGGTTTCTCAGTCTGTTTCCTAGTGCCGGTTTGAAGTGCCTGCCGTTTTCACTGTAAAACCGAGTTGGAGCTTGTCCCTCCCCATATATATGTATGGAGTGGAGTTGGCAACTGAAAAGAAACTTTGTGTTCCCTTCAAGCTAGGTGAAGGACGGCTTTCACACACACTTATCTCTCAGAACTGAGCATGTGGAGAGACGTTCGTTCATCCAGCACAAAGGGAACGGGTTGCAGGAGAAACCCTTACTCTGGTTTCTCAGTCTGTTTCCTAGTGCCGGTTTGAAGTGCCTGCCGTTTTCACTGTAAAACCGAGTTGGAGCTTGTCCCTCCCCATATATATGTATGGAGTGGAGTTGGCAACTGAAAAGAAACTTTGTGTTCCCTTCAAGCTAGGTGAAGGACGGCTTTCACACACACTTATCTCTCAGAACTGAGCATGTGGAGAGACGTTCGTTCATCCAGCACAAAGGGAACGGGTTGCAGGAGAAACCCTTACTCTGGTTTCTCAGTCGGTTTCCTAGTGCCGGTTTGAAGTGCCTGCCGTTTTCACTGTAAAACCGAGTTGGAGCTTGTACCTCCCCATATATAAGTATGGAGTGGAGTTGGCAACTGAAAAGAAACTTTGTGTTCCCTTCAAGCTAGGTGAAGGACGGCTTTCACACACACTTATCTCTCAGAACTGAGCATGTGGAGAGACGTTCGTTCATCCAGCACAAAGGGAACGGGTTGCAGGAGAAACCCTTACTCTGGTTTCTCAGTCTGTTTCCTAGTGCCGGTTTGAAGTGCCTGCCGTTTTCACTGTAAAACCGAGTTGGAGCTTGTCCCTCCCCATATATATGTATGGAGTGGAGTTGGCAACTGAAAAGAAACTTTGTGTTCCCTTCAAGCTAGGTGAAGGACGGCTTTCACACACACTTATCTCTCAGAACTGAGCATGTGGAGAGACGTTCGTTCATCCAGCACAAAGGGAACGGGTTGCAGGAGAAACCCTTACTCTGGTTTCTCAGTCTGTTTCCTAGTGCCGGTTTGAAGTGCCTGCCGTTTTCACTGTAAAACCGAGTTGGAGCTTGTCCCTCCCCATATATATGTATGGAGTGGAGTTGGCAACTGAAAAGAAACTTTGTGTTCCCTTCAAGCTAGGTGAAGGACGGCTTTCACACACACTTATCTCTCAGAACTGAGCATGTGGAGAGACGTTCGTTCATCCAGCACAAAGGGAACGGGTTGCAGGAGAAACCCTTACTCTGGTTTCTCAGTCGGTTTCCTAGTGCCGGTTTGAAGTGCCTGCCGTTTTCACTGTAAAACCGAGTTGGAGCTTGTACCTCCCCATATATAAGTATGGAGTGGAGTTGGCAACTGAAAAGAAACTTTGTGTTCCCTTCAAGCTAGGTGAAGGACGGCTTTCACACACACTTATCTCTCAGAACTGAGCATGTGGAGAGACGTTCGTTCATCCAGCACAAAGGGAACGGGTTGCAGGAGAAACCCTTACTCTGGTTTCTCAGTCTGTTTCCTAGTGCCGGTTTGAAGTGCCTGCCGTATTCACTGTAAAACCGAGTTGGAGCTTGTCCCTCCCCATATATATGTATGGAGTGGAGTTGGCAACTGAAAAGAAACTTTGTGTTCCCTTCAAGCTAGGTGAAGGACGGCTTTCACACACACTTATCTCTCAGAACTGAGCATGTGGAGAGACGTTCGTTCATCCAGCACAAAGGGAACGGGTTGCAGGAGAAACCCTTACTCTGGTTTCTCTGTCTGTTTCCTAGTGCCGGTTTGAAGTGCCTGCCGTTTTCACTGTAAAACCGAGTTGGAGCTTGTCCCTCCCCATATATATGTATGGAGTGGAGTTGGCAACTGAAAAGAAACTTTGTGTTCCCTTCAAGCTAGGTGAAGGACGGCTTTCACACACACTTATCTCTCAGAACTTAGCATGTGGAGAGACGTTCGTTCATCCAGCACAAAGGGAACGGGTTGCAGGAGAAACCCTTACTCTGGTTTCTCAGTCTGTTTCCTAGTGCCGGTTTGAAGTGCCTGCCGTTTTCACTGTAAAACCGAGTTGGAGCTTGTCCCTCCCCATATATATGTATGGAGTGGAGTTGGCAACTGAAAAGAAACTTTGTGTTCCCTTCAAGCTAGGTGAAGGACGGCTTTCACACACACTTATCTCTCAGAACTGAGCATGTGGAGAGACGTTCGTTCATCCAGCACAAAGGGAACGGGTTGCAGGAGAAACCCTTACTCTGGTTTCTCAGTCTGTTTCCTAGTGCCGGTTTGAAGTGCCTGCCGTTTTCACTGTAAAACCGAGTTGGAGCTTGTCCCTCCCCATATATATGTATGGAGTGGAGTTGGCAACTGAAAAGAAACTTTGTGTTCCCTTCAAGCTAGGTGAAGGACGGCTTTCACACACACTTATCTCTCAGAACTGAGCATGTGGAGAGACGTTCGTTCATCCAGCACAAAGGGAACGGGTTGCAGGAGAAACCCTTACTCTGGTTTCTCAGTCTGTTTCCTAGTGCCGGTTTGAAGTGCCTGCCGTTTTCACTGTAAAACCGAGTTGGAGCTTGTCCCTCCCCATATATATGTATGGAGTGGAGTTGGCAACTGAAAAGAAACTTTGTGTTCCCTTCAAGCTAGGTGAAGGACGGCTTTCACACACACTTATCTCTCAGAACTGAGCATGTGGAGAGACGTTCGTTCATCCAGCACAAAGGGAACGGGTTGCAGGAGAAACCCTTACTCTGGTTTCTCAGTCTGTTTCCTAGTGCCGGTTTGAAGTGCCTGCCGTTTTCACTGTAAAACCGAGTTGGAGCTTGTCCCTCCCCATATATATGTATGGAGTGGAGTTGGCAACTGAAAAGAAACTTTGTGTTCCCTTCAAGCTAGGTGAAGGACGGCTTTCACACACACTTATCTCTCAGAACTGAGCATGTGGAGAGACGTTCGTTCATCCAGCACAAAGGGAACGGGTTGCAGGAGAAACCCTTACTCTGGTTTCTCAGTCGGTTTCCTAGTGCCGGTTTGAAGTGCCTGCCGTTTTCACTGTAAAACCGAGTTGGAGCTTGTACCTCCCCATATATAAGTATGGAGTGGAGTTGGCAACTGAAAAGAAACTTTGTGTTCCCTTCAAGCTAGGTGAAGGACGGCTTTCACACACACTTATCTCTCAGAACTGAGCATGTGGAGAGACGTTCGTTCATCCAGCACAAAGGGAACGGGTTGCAGGAGAAACCCTTACTCTGGTTTCTCAGTCTGTTTCCTAGTGCCGGTTTGAAGTGCCTGCCGTTTTCACTGTAAAACCGAGTTGGAGCTTGTCCCTCCCCATATATATGTATGGAGTGGAGTTGGCAACTGAAAAGAAACTTTGTGTTCCCTTCAAGCTAGGTGAAGGACGGCTTTCACACACACTTATCTCTCAGAACTGAGCATGTGGAGAGACGTTCGTTCATCCAGCACAAAGGGAACGGGTTGCAGGAGAAACCCTTACTCTGGTTTCTCAGTCTGTTTCCTAGTGCCGGTTTGAAGTGCCTGCCGTTTTCACTGTAAAACCGAGTTGGAGCTTGTACCTCCCCATATATATGTATGGAGTGGAGTTGGCAACTGAAAAGAAACTTTGTGTTCCCTTCAAGCTAGGTGAAGGACGGCTTTCACACACACTTATCTCTCAGAACTGAGCATGTGGAGAGACGTTCTTTCATCCAGCACAAAGGAACGGGTTGCAGGAGAAACCCTTACTCTGGTTTCTCAGTCTGTTTCCTAGTGCCGGTTTGAAGTGCCTGCCGTTTTCACTGTAAAACCGAGTTGGAGCTTGTCCCTCCCCATATATATGTATGGAGTGGAGTTGGCAACTGAAAAGAAACTTTGTGTTCCCTTCAAGCTAGGTGAAGGACGGCTTTCACACACACTTATCTCTCAGAACTGAGCATGTGGAGAGACGTTCGTTCATCCAGCACAAAGGGAACGGGTTGCAGGAGAAACCCTTACTCTGGTTTCTCAGTCTGTTTCCTAGTGCCGGTTTGAAGTGCCTGCCGTTTTCACTGTAAAACCGAGTTGGAGCTTGTACCTCCCCATATATATGTATGGAGTGGAGTTGGCAACTGAAAAGAAACTTTGTGTTCCCTTCAAGCTAGGTGAAGGACGGCTTTCACACACACTTATCTCTCAGAACTGAGCATGTGGAGAGACGTTCTTTCATCCAGCACAAAGGGAACGGGTTGCAGGAGAAACCCTTTCTCTGGTTTCTCAGTCTGTTTCCTAGTGCCGGTTTGAAGTGCCTGCCGTTTTCACTGTAAAACCGGGTTGGAGCTTGTACCTCCCCATATATATGTATGGAGTGGAGTTGACAACTGAAAAGAAACTTTGTGTTCCCTTCAAGCTAGGTGAAGGACGGCTTTCACACACACTTATCTCTGAGAACTGAGCATGTGGAGAGACATTCGTTCATCCAGCACAAAGGGAACGGGTTGCAGGAGAAACCCTTACTCTGGTTTCTCAGTCTGTTTCCTAGTGCCGGTTTGAAGTGCCTGCCGTTTTCACTGTAAAACCGAGTTGGAGCTTGTACCTCCCCATATATATGTATGGAGTGGAGTTGGCAACTGAAAAGAAACTTTGTGTTCCCTTCAACCTAGGTGAAGGACGGCTTTCACACACACTTATCTCTCAGAACTGAGCATGTGGAGAGACGTTCGTTCATCCAGCACAAAGGGAACGGGTTGCAGGAGAAACCCTTACTCTGGTTTCTCAGTCTGTTTCCTAGTGCCGGTTTGAAGTGCCTGCCGTTTTCACTGTAAAACCGAGTTGGAGCTTGTCCCTCCCCATATATATGTATGGAGTGGAGTTGGCAACTGAAAAGAAACTTTGTGTTCCCTTCAAGCTAGGTGAAGGACGGCTTTCACACACACTTATCTCTCAGAACTGAGCATGTGGAGAGACGTTCGTTCATCCAGCACAAAGGGAACGGGTTGCAGGAGAAACCCTTACTCTGGTTTCTCAGTCGGTTTCCTAGTGCCGGTTTGAAGTGCCTGCCGTTTTCACTGTAAAACCGAGTTGGAGCTTGTCCCTCCCCATATATATGTATGGAGTGGTGTTGGCAACTGAAAAGAAACTTTGTGTTCCCTTCAAGCTAGGTGAAGGACGGCTTTCACACACACTTATCTCTCAGAACTGAGCATGTGGAGAGACGTTCGTTCATCCAGCACAAAGGGAACGGGTTGCAGGAGAAACCCTTACTCTGGTTTCTCAGTCTGTTTCCTAGTGCCGGTTTGAAGTGCCTGCCGTTTTCACTGTAAAACCGAGTTGGAGCTTGTACCTCCCCATATATATGTATGGAGTGGAGTTGGCAACTGAAAAGAAACTTTGTGTTCCCTTCAAGCTAGGTGAAGGACGGCTTTCACACACACTTATCTCTCAGAACTGAGCATGTGGAGAGACGTTCGTTCATCCAGCACAAAGGGAACGGGTTGCAGGAGAAACCCTTACTCTGGTTTCTCAGTCTGTTTCCTAGTGCCGGTTTGAAGTGCCTGCCGTTTTCACTGTAAATCCGAGTTGGAGCATGTACCTCCCCATATATATGTATGGAGTGGAGTTGGCAACTGAAAAGAAACTTTGTGTTCCCTTCAAGCTAGGTGAAGGACGGCTTTCACACACACTTATCTCTCAGAACTGAGCATGTGGAGAGACGTTCGTTCATCCAGCACAAAGGGAACGGGTTGCAGGAGAAACCCCTACTCTGGTTTCTCAGTCGGTTTCCTAGTGCCGGTTTGAAGTGCCTGCCGTTTTCACTGTAAAACCGAGTTGGAGCTTGTACCTCCCCATATATATGTATGGAGTGGAGTTGGCAACTGAAAAGAAACTTTGTGTTCCCTTCAAGCTAGGTGAAGGACGGCTTTCACACACACTTATCTCTCAGAACTGAGCATGTGGAGAGACGTTCGTTCATCCAGCACAAAGGGAACGGGTTGCAGGAGAAACCCTTACTCTGGTTTCTCAGTCTGTTTCCTAGTGCCGGTTTGAAGTGCCTGCCGTTTTCACTGTAAAACCGAGTTGGAGCTTGTCCCTCCCCATATATATGTATGGAGTGGAGTTGGCAACTGAAAAGAAACTTTGTGTTCCCTTCAAGCTAGGTGAAGGACGGCTTTCACACACACTTATCTCTCAGAACTGAGCATGTGGAGAGACGTTCGTTCATCCAGCACAAAGGGAACGGGTTGCAGGAGAAACCCTTACTCTGGTTTCTCAGTCTGTTTCCTAGTGCCGGTTTGAAGTGCCTGCCGTTTTCACTGTAAAACCGAGTTGGAGCTTGTCCCTCCCCATATATATGTATGGAGTGGAGTTGGCAACTGAAAAGAAACTTTGTGTTCCCTTCAAGCTAGGTGAAGGACGGCTTTCACACACACTTATCTCTCAGAACTGAGCATGTGGAGAGACGTTCGTTCATCCAGCACAAAGGGAACGGGTTGCAGGAGAAACCCTTACTCTGGTTTCTCAGTCTGTTTCCTAGTGCCGGTTTGAAGTGCCTGCCGTTTTCACTGTAAAACCGAGTTGGAGCTTGTCCCTCCCCATATATATGTATGGAGTGGAGTTGGCAACTGAAAAGAAACTTTGTGTTCCCTTCAAGCTAGGTGAAGGACGGCTTTCACACACACTTATCTCTCAGAACTGAGCATGTGGAGAGACGTTCGTTCATCCAGCACAAAGGGAACGGGTTGCAGGAGAAACCCTTACTCTGGTTTCTCAGTCTGTTTCCTAGTGCCGGTTTGAAGTGCCTGCCGTTTTCACTGTAAAACCGAGTTGGAGCTTGTACCTCCCCATATATATGTATGGAGTGGAGTTGGCAACTGAAAAGAAACTTTGTGTTCCCTTCAAGCTAGGTGAAGGACGGCTTTCACACACACTTATCTCTCAGAACTGAGCATGTGGAGAGACGTTCGTTCATCCAGCACAAAGGGAACGGGTTGCAGGAGAAACCCTTACTCTGGTTTCTCAGTCTGTTTCCTAGTGCCGGTTTGAAGTGCCTGCCGTTTTCACTGTAAAACCGAGTTGGAGCTTGTCCCTCCCCATATATATGTATGGAGTGGAGTTGGCAACTGAAAAGAAACTTTGTGTTCCCTTCAAGCTAGGTGAAGGACGGCTTTCACACACACTTATCTCTCAGAACTGAGCATGTGGAGAGACGTTCGTTCATCCAGCACAAAGGGAACGGGTTGCAGGAGAAACCCTTACTCTGGTTTCTCAGTCTGTTTCCTAGTGCCGGTTTGAAGTGCCTGCCGTTTTCACTGTAAAACCGAGTTGGAGCTTGTCCCTCCCCATATATATGTATGGAGTGGAGTTGGCAACTGAAAAGAAACTTTGTGTTCCCTTCAAGCTAGGTGAAGGACGGCTTTCACACACACTTATCTCTCAGAACTGAGCATGTGGAGAGACGTTCGTTCATCCAGCACAAAGGGAACGGGTTGCAGGAGAAACCCTTACTCTGGTTTCTCAGTCTGTTTCCTAGTGCCGGTTTGAAGTGCCTGCCGTTTTCACTGTAAAACCGAGTTGGAGCTTGTACCTCCCCATATATATGTATGGAGTGGAGTTGGCAACTGAAAAGAAACTTTGTGTTCCCTTCAAGCTAGGTGAAGGACGGCTTTCACACACACTTATCTCTCAGAACTGAGCATGTGGAGAGACGTTCGTTCATCCAGCACAAAGGGAACGGGTTGCAGGAGAAACCCTTACTCTGGTTTCTCAGTCTGTTTCCTAGTGCCGGTTTGAAGTGCCTGCCGTTTTCACTGTAAAACCGACTTGGAGCTTGTCCCTCCCCATATATATGTATGGAGTGGAGTTGGCAACTGAAAAGAAACTTTGTGTTCCCTTCAAGCTAGGTGAAGGACGGCTTTCACACACACTTATCTCTCAGAACTGAGCATGTGGAGAGACGTTCGTTCATCCAGCACAAAGGGAACGGGTTGCAGGAGAAACCCTTACTCTGGTTTCTCAGTCTGTTTCCTAGTGCCGGTATGAAGTGCCTGCCGTTTTCACTGTAAAACCGAGTTGGAGCTTGTACCTCCCCATATATATGTATGGAGTGGAGTTGGCAACTGAAAAGAAACTTTGTGTTCCCTTCAACCTAGGTGAAGGACGGCTTTCACACACACTTATCTCTCAGAACTGAGCATGTGGAGAGACGTTCGTTCATTCAGCACAAAGGGAACGGGTTGCAGGAGAAACCCTTACTCTGGTTTCTCAGTCTGTTTCCTAGTGCCGGTTTGAAGTGCCTGCCGTTTTCACTGTAAAACCGAGTTGGAGCTTGTCCCTCCCCATATATATGTATGGAGTGGAGTTGGCAACTGAAAAGAAACTTTGTGTTCCCTTCAAGCTAGGTGAAGGACGGCTTTCACACACACTTATCTCTCAGAACTGAGCATGTGGAGAGACGTTCGTTCATCCAGCACAAAGGGAACGGGTTGCAGGAGAAACCCTTACTCTGGTTTCTCAGTCGGTTTCCTAGTGCCGGTTTGAAGTGCCTGCCGTTTTCACTGTAAAACCGAGTTGGAGCTTGTCCCTCCCCATATATATGTATGGAGTGGTGTTGGCAACTGAAAAGAAACTTTGTGTTCCCTTCAAGCTAGGTGAAGGACGGCTTTCACACACACTTATCTCTCAGAACTGAGCATGTGGAGAGACGTTCGTTCATCCAGCACAAAGGGAACGGGTTGCAGGAGAAACCCTTACTCTGGTTTCTCAGTCTGTTTCCTAGTGCCGGTTTGAAGTGCCTGCCGTTTTCACTGTAAAACCGACTTGGAGCTTGTCCCTCCCCATATATATGTATGGAGTGGAGTTGGCAACTGAAAAGAAACTTTGTGTTCCCTTCAAGCTAGGTGAAGGACGGCTTTCACACACACTTATCTCTCAGAACTGAGCATGTGGAGAGACGTTCGTTCATCCAGCACAAAGGGAACGGGTTGCAGGAGAAACCCTTACTCTGGTTTCTCAGTCTGTTTCCTAGTGCCGGTTTGAAGTGCCTGCCGTTTTCACTGTAAAACCGACTTGGAGCTTGTCCCTCCCCATATATATGTATGGAGTGGAGTTGGCAACTGAAAAGAAACTTTGTGTTCCCTTCAAGCTAGGTGAAGGACGGCTTTCACACACACTTATCTCTCAGAACTGAGCATGTGGAGAGACGTTCGTTCATCCAGCACAAAGGGAACGGGTTGCAGGAGAAACCCTTACTCTGGTTTCTCAGTCTGTTTCCTAGTGCCGGTTTGAAGTGCCTGCCGTTTTCACTGTAAAACCGAGTTGGAGCTTGTACCTCCCCATATATATGTATGGAGTGGAGTTGGCAACTGAAAAGAAACTTTGTGTTCCCTTCAAGCTAGGTGAAGGACGGCTTTCACACACACTTATCTCTCAGAACTGAGCATGTGGAGAGACGTTCGTTCATCCAGCACAAAGGGAACGGGTTGCAGGAGAAACCCTTACTCTGGTTTCTCAGTCTGTTTCCTAGTGCCGGTTTGAAGTGCCTGCCGTTTTCACTGTAAAACCGACTTGGAGCTTGTCCCTCCCCATATATATGTATGGAGTGGAGTTGGCAACTGAAAAGAAACTTTGTGTTCCCTTCAAGCTAGGTGAAGGACGGCTTTCACACACACTTATCTCTCAGAACTGAGCATGTGGAGAGACGTTCGTTCATCCAGCACAAAGGGAACGGGTTGCAGGAGAAACCCTTACTCTGGTTTCTCAGTCTGTTTCCTAGTGCCGGTATGAAGTGCCTGCCGTTTTCACTGTAAAACCGAGTTGGAGCTTGTACCTCCCCATATATATGTATGGAGTGGAGTTGGCAACTGAAAAGAAACTTTGTGTTCCCTTCAACCTAGGTGAAGGACGGCTTTCACACACACTTATCTCTCAGAACTGAGCATGTGGAGAGACGTTCGTTCATTCAGCACAAAGGGAACGGGTTGCAGGAGAAACCCTTACTCTGGTTTCTCAGTCTGTTTCCTAGTGCCGGTTTGAAGTGCCTGCCGTTTTCACTGTAAAACCGAGTTGGAGCTTGTCCCTCCCCATATATATGTATGGAGTGGAGTTGGCAACTGAAAAGAAACTTTGTGTTCCCTTCAAGCTAGGTGAAGGACGGCTTTCACACACACTTATCTCTCAGAACTGAGCATGTGGAGAGACGTTCGTTCATCCAGCACAAAGGGAACGGGTTGCAGGAGAAACCCTTACTCTGGTTTCTCAGTCGGTTTCCTAGTGCCGGTTTGAAGTGCCTGCCGTTTTCACTGTAAAACCGAGTTGGAGCTTGTCCCTCCCCATATATATGTATGGAGTGGTGTTGGCAACTGAAAAGAAACTTTGTGTTCCCTTCAAGCTAGGTGAAGGACGGCTTTCACACACACTTATCTCTCAGAACTGAGCATGTGGAGAGACGTTCGTTCATCCAGCACAAAGGGAACGGGTTGCAGGAGAAACCCTTACTCTGGTTTCTCAGTCTGTTTCCTAGTGCCGGTTTGAAGTGCCTGCCGTTTTCACTGTAAAACCGAGTTGGAGCTTGTACCTCCCCATATATATGTATGGAGTGGAGTTGGCAACTGAAAAGAAACTTTGTGTTCCCTTCAAGCTAGGTGAAGGACGGCTTTCACACACACTTATCTCTCAGAACTGAGCATGTGGAGAGACGTTCGTTCATCCAGCACAAAGGGAACGGGTTGCAGGAGAAACCCTTACTCTGGTTTCTCAGTCTGTTTCCTAGTGCCGGTTTGAAGTGCCTGCCGTTTTCACTGTAAATCCGAGTTGGAGCATGTACCTCCCCATATATATGTATGGAGTGGAGTTGGCAACTGAAAAGAAACTTTGTGTTCCCTTCAAGCTAGGTGAAGGACGGCTTTCACACACACTTATCTCTCAGAACTGAGCATGTGGAGAGACGTTCGTTCATCCAGCACAAAGGGAACGGGTTGCAGGAGAAACCCCTACTCTGGTTTCTCAGTCGGTTTCCTAGTGCCGGTTTGAAGTGCCTGCCGTTTTCACTGTAAAACCGAGTTGGAGCTTGTACCTCCCCATATATATGTATGGAGTGGAGTTGGCAACTGAAAAGAAACTTTGTGTTCCCTTCAAGCTAGGTGAAGGACGGCTTTCACACACACTTATCTCTCAGAACTGAGCATGTGGAGAGACGTTCGTTCATCCAGCACAAAGGGAACGGGTTGCAGGAGAAACCCTTACTCTGGTTTCTCAGTCTGTTTCCTAGTGCCGGTTTGAAGTGCCTGCCGTTTTCACTGTAAAACCGAGTTGGAGCTTGTCCCTCCCCATATATATGTATGGAGTGGAGTTGGCAACTGAAAAGAAACTTTGTGTTCCCTTCAAGCTAGGTGAAGGACGGCTTTCACACACACTTATCTCTCAGAACTGAGCATGTGGAGAGACGTTCGTTCATCCAGCACAAAGGGAACGGGTTGCAGGAGAAACCCTTACTCTGGTTTCTCAGTCTGTTTCCTAGTGCCGGTTTGAAGTGCCTGCCGTTTTCACTGTAAAACCGAGTTGGAGCTTGTACCTCCCCATATATATGTATGGAGTGGAGTTGGCAACTGAAAAGAAACTTTGTGTTCCCTTCAAGCTAGGTGAAGGACGGCTTTCACACACACTTATCTCTCAGAACTGAGCATGTGGAGAGACGTTCGTTCATCCAGCACAAAGGGAACGGGTTGCAGGAGAAACCCTTACTCTGGTTTCTCAGTCTGTTTCCTAGTGCCGGTTTGAAGTGCCTGCCGTTTTCACTGTAAATCCGAGTTGGAGCATGTACCTCCCCATATATATGTATGGAGTGGAGTTGGCAACTGAAAAGAAACTTTGTGTTCCCTTCAAGCTAGGTGAAGGACGGCTTTCACACACACTTATCTCTCAGAACTGAGCATGTGGAGAGACGTTCGTTCATCCAGCACAAAGGGAACGGGTTGCAGGAGAAACCCTTACTCTGGTTTCTCAGTCGGTTTCCTAGTGCCGGTTTGAAGTGCCTGCCGTTTTCACTGTAAAACCGAGTTGGAGCTTGTATCTCCCCATATATATGTATGGAGTGGAGTTGGCAACTGAAAAGAAACTTTGTGTTCCCTTCAAGCTAGGTGAAGGACGGCTTTCACACACACTTATCTCTCAGAACTGAGCATGTGGAGAGACGTTCGTTCATCCAGCACAAAGGGAACGGGTTGCAGGAGAAACCCTTACTCTGGTTTCTCAGTCGGTTTCCTAGTGCCGGTTTGAAGTGCCTGCCGTTTTCACTGTAAAACCGAGTTGGAGCTTGTACCTCCCCATATATATGTATGGAGTGGTGTTGGCAACTGAAAAGAAACTTTGTGTTCCCTTCAAGCTAGGTGAAGGACGGCTTTCACACACACTTATCTCTCAGAACTGAGCATGTGGAGAGACGTTCGTTCATCCAGCACAAAGGGAACGGGTTGCAGGAGAAACCCTTACTCTGGTTTCTCAGTCTGTTTCCTAGTGCCGGTTTGAAGTGCCTGCCGTTTTCACTGTAAAACCGAGTTGGAGCTTGTACATCCCCATATATATGTATGGAGTGGAGTTGGCAACTGAAAAGAAACTTTGTGTTCCCTTCAAGCTAGGTGAAGGACGGCTTTCACACACACTTATCTCTCAGAACTGAGCATGTGGAGAGACGTTCGTTCATCCAGTACAAAGGGAACGGGTTGCAGGAGAAACCCTTACTCTGGTTTCTCTCTCTGTTTCCTAGTCCCGGTTTGAAGTGACTGCCGTTTTCACTGTAAAACCGAGTTGGAGCTTGTACCTCCCCATATATATGTATGGAGTGGATTTGGCAACTGAAAAGAAACTTTGTGTTCCCTTCAAGCTAGGTGAAGGACGGCTTTCACACACACTTATCTCTCAGAACTGAGCATGTGGAGAGACGATCGTTCATCCAGCACAAAGGGAACGGGTTGCAGGAGAAACCCTTACTCTGGTTTCTCTGTCTGTTTCCTAGTGCCGGTTTGAAGTGCCTGCCGTTTTCACTGTAAAACCGAGTTGGAGCTTGTACCTCCCCATATATATGTATGGAGTGGTGTTGGTAACTGAAAAGAAACTTTGTGTTCCCTTCAAGCTAGGTGAAGGACGGCTTTCACACACACTTATCTCTCAGAACTGAGCATGTGGAGAGACGTTCGTTCATCCAGCACAAAGGGAACGGGTTGCAGGAGAAACCCTTACTCTGGTTTCTCAGTCTGTTTCCTAGTGCCGGGTTGAAGTGCCTGCCGTTTTCACTGTAAAACCGAGTTGGAGCTTGTACCTCCCCATATATATGTATGGAGTGGAGTTGGCAACTGAAAAGAAACTTTGTGTTCCCTTCAAGCTAGGTGAAGGACGGCTTTCACACACACTTATCTCTCAGAACTGAGCATGTGGAGAGACGTTCGTTCATTCAGCACAAAGGGAACGGGTTGCAGGAGAAACCCTTACTCTGGTTTCTCAGTCTGTTTCCTAGTGCCGGGTTGAAGTGCCTGCCGTTTTCACTGTAAAACCGAGTTGGAGCTTGTACCTCCCCATATATATGTATGGAGTGGAGTTGGCAACTGAAAAGAAACTTTGTGTTCCCTTCAAGCTAGGTGAAGGACGGCTTTCACACACACTTATCTCTCAGATCTGAGCATGTGGAGAGACGTTCGTTCATCCAGCACAAAGGGAACGGGTTGCAGGAGAAACCCTTACTCTGGTTTCTCAGTGTGTTTCCTAGGGCCGGTTTGAAGTGCCTGCCATTTTCACTGTAAATCCGAGTTGGAGCTTGTACATCCCCATATATATGAATGGAGTGGAGTTGGCAACTGAAAAGAAACTTTGTGTTCCCTTCAAGCTAGGTGAAGGACTGCTTTCACACACACTTATCTCTCAGAACTGAGCATGTGGAGAGACGTTCGTTCATCCTGTACAAAGGGAACGTGTTGCAGGAGAATCCCTTACTCTGGTTTCTCTGTCTGTTTCCTATTGCCGGTTTGAAGTGCCTGCCGTTTTCACTGTAAAATCGAGTTGGAGCTTGTACCTCCCCATATATATGTATGGAGTGGAGTTGGCAACTGAAAAGAAACTTTGTGTTCCCTTCAAGCTAGGTGAAGGACAGCTTTCACACACACTTATCTCTCAGAACTGAGCATGTGGAGAGACGTTCGTTCATCCTGTACAAAGGGAACGGGTTGCAGGAGAAACCCTTACTCTGGTTTATCTGTCTGTTTCCTATTGCCGGTTTGAAGTGCCTGCCGTTTTCACTGTAAAATCGAGTTGGAGCTTGTACCTCCCCATATATATGTATGGAGTGGAGTTGGCAACTGAAAAGAAACTTTGTGTTCCCTTCAAGCTAGGTGAAGGACGGCTTTCACACACACTTATCTCTCAGAACTGAGCATGTGGAGAGACGATCGTTCATCCAGCACAAAGGGAACGGGTTGCAGGAGAAACACTTACTCTGGTTTCTCTGTCTGTTTCCTAGTGCCGGTTTGAAGTGCCTGCCGTTTTCACTGTAAAACCGAGTTGGAGCTTGTACCTCCCCATATATATGTATGGAATGGTGTTGGCAACTGAAAAGAAACTTTGTGTTCCCTTCAAGCTAGGTGAAGGACGGCTTTCACACACACTTATCTCTCAGAACTGAGCATGTGGAGAGACGTTCGTTCATCCAGCACAAAGGGAACGGGTTGCAGGAGAAACCCTTACTCTGGTTTCTCAGTCTGTTTCCTAGTGCCGGGTTGAAGTGCCTGCCGTTTTCACTCTAAAGCCGAGTTGGAGCTTGTACCACCCCATATATATGTATGGAGTGGAGTTGGCAACTGAAAAGAGACTTTGTGTTCCCTTCAAGCTAGGTGAAGGACGGCTTTCACACACACTTATCTCTCAGAACTGAGCATGTGGAGAGACGTTCGTTCATCCAGCACAAAGGGAACGGGTTGCAGGAGAAACCCTTACTCTGGTTTCTCAGTCTGTTTCCTAGTGCCGGTTTGAAGTGCCTGCCGTTTTCACTGTAAAACCGAGTTGGAGCTTGTACCTACCCATATATATGTATGGATTGGAGTTGGCAACTGAAAAGAAACTTTGTGTTCCCTTCAAGCTAGGTGAAGGACGGCTTTCACACACACTTATCTCTCAGAACTGAGCATGTGGAGAGACGTTCGTTCATCCAGCACAAAGGGAACGGGTTGCAGGAGAAACCCTTACTCCAGTTTCTCAGTCTGTTTCCTAGTGCCGGTTTGAAGTGCCTGCCGTTTTCACTGTAAAACCGAGTTGGAGCTTGTACCTCCCCATATATATGTATGGAGTGGAGTTGGCAACTGAAAAGAAACTTTGTGTTCCCTTCAAGCTAGGTGAAGGACGACTTTCACACACACTTATCTCTCAGAACTGAGCATGTGGAGAGACGTTCGTTCATCCAGCACAAAGGGAACGGGTTGCAGGAGAAACCCTTACTCTGGTTTCTCAGTCTGTTTCCTAGTGCCGCTTTGACGTGCCTGCCGTTTTCACTGTAAAACCGAGTTGGAGCTTGTACCTCCCCATATATATGTATGGAGTGGAGTTGGCAACTGAAAAGAAACTTTGTGTTCCCTTCAAGCTAGTTGAAGGACGGCTTTCACACACACTTATCTCTCAGAACTGAGCATGTGGAGAGACGTTCGTTCATCCAGCACAAAGGGAACGGGTTGCAGGAGAAACCCTTACTCTGGTTTCTCAGTCTGTTTCCTAGTGCCGGTTTGAAGTGCCTGCCGTTTTCACTGTAAAACCGAGTTGGAGCTTGTACCTCCCCATATATATGTATGGAGTGGAGTTGGCAACTGAAAAGAAACTTTGTGTTCCCTTCAAGCTAGGTGAAGGACGGCTTTCACACACACTTATCTCTCAGAACTGAGCATGTGGAGAGACGTTCGTTCATCCAGCACAAAGGGAACGGGTTGCAGGAGAAACCCTTACTCTGGATTCTCAGTCGGTTTCCTAGTGCCGGTTTGAAGTGCCTGCTGTTTTCACTGTAAAACCGAGTTGGAGCTTGTACCTCCCCATATATATGTATGGAGTGGAGTTGGCAACTGAAAAGAAACTTTGTGTTCCCTTCAAGCTAGGTGAAGGACGGCTTTCACACACACTTATCTCTCAGAACTGAGCATGTGGAGAGACGTTCGTTCATCCAGCACAAAGGGAACGGGTTGCAGGAGAAACCCTTACTCTGGTTTCTCAGTCTGTTTCCTAGTGCCGGTTTGAAGTGCCTGCCGTTTTCACTGTAAAACCGAGTTGGAGCTTGTACCTCCCCATATATATGTATGGAGTGGAGTTGGCAACTGAAAAGATACTTTGTGTTCCCTTCAAGATAGGTGAAGGACGGCTTTCACACACACTTATCTCTCAGAACTGAGCATGTGGAGAGACGTTCGTTCATCCAGCACAAAGGGAACGGGTTGCAGGAGAAACCCTTACTCTGGTTTCTCAGTCTGTTTCCTAGTGCCGGTTTGAAGTGCCTGCCGTTTTCACTGTAAAACCGAGTTGGAGCTTGTACCTCCCCATATATATGTATGGAGTGGAGTTGGCAACTGAAAAGAAACTTTGTGTTCCCTTCAAGCTAGGTGAAGGACGGCTTTCAAACACACTTATCTCTCAGAACTGAGCATGTGGAGAGACGTCCTTTCATCCAGCACAAAGGGAACGGGTTGCAGGAGAAACCCTTACTCTGGTTTCTCAGTCGGTTTCCTAGTGCCGGTTTGAAGTGCCTGCCGTTTTCACTGTAAAACCGAGTTGGAGCTTGTACCTCCCCATATATATGTATGGAGTGGAGTTGGCAACTGAAAAGAAACTTTGTGTTCCCTTCAAGCTAGGTGAAGGACGGCTTTCACACACACTTATCTCTCAGAACTGAGCATGTGGAGAGACGTTCGTTCATCCAGCACAAAGGGAACGGGTTGCAGGAGAAACCCTTACTCTGGTTTCTCAGTCTGTTTCCTAGTGCTGGTTTGAAGTGCCTGCCGTTTTCACTGTAAAACCGAGTTGGAGCTTGTACCTCCCCATATATATGTATGGAGTGGAGTTGGCAACTGAAAAGAAACTTTGTGTTCCCTTCAAGCTAGGTGAAGGACGGCTTTCACACACACTTATCTCTCAGAACTGAGCATGTGGAGAGACGTTCGTTCATCCAGCACAAAGGGAACGGGTTGCAGGAGAAACCCTTACTCTGGTTTCTCAGTCGGTTTCCTAGTGCCGGTTTGAAGTGCCTGCCGTTTTCACTGTAAAACCGAGTTGGAGCTTGTACCTCCCCATATATATGTATGGAGTGGAGTTGGCAACTGAAAAGAAACTTTGTGTTCCCTTCAAGCTAGGTGAAGGACGGCTTTCACACACACTTATCTCTCAGAACTGAGCATGTGGAGAGACGTTCTTTCATCCAGCACAAAGGGAACGGGTTGCAGGAGAAACCCTTACTCTGGTTTCTCAGTCGGTTTCCTAGTGCCGGTTTGAAGTGCCTGCCGTTTTCACTGTAAAACCGAGTTGGAGCTTGTCCCTCCCCATATATATGTATGGAGTGGAGTTGGCAACTGAAAAGAAACTTTGTGTTCCCTTCAAGCTAGGTGAAGGACGGCTTTCACACACACTTATCTCTCAGAACTGAGCATGTGGAGAGACGTTCGTTCATCCAGCACAAAGGGAACGGGTTGCAGGAGAAACCCTTACTCTGGTTTCTCAGTCTGTTTCCTAGTGCCGGTTTGAAGTGCCTGCCGTTTTCACTGTAAAACCGAGTTGGAGCTTGTACCTCCCCATATATATGTATGGAGTGGAGTTGGCAACTGAAAAGAAACTTTGTGTTCCCTTCAAGCTAGGTGAAGGACGGCTTTCACACACACTTATCTCTCAGAACTGAGCATGTGGAGAGACGTTCGTTCATCCAGCACAAAGGGAACGGGTTGCAGGAGAAACCGTTACTCTGGTTTCTCAGTCTGTTTCCTAGTGCCGGTTTGAAGTGCCTGCTGTTTTCACTGTAAAACCGAGTTGGAGCTTGTACCTCCCCATATATATGTATGGAGTGGAGTTGGCAACTGAAAAGAAACTTTGTGTTCCCTTCAATCTAGGTGAAGGACGGATTTCACACACACTTATCTCTCAGAACTGAGCATGTGGGGAGACGTTCGTTCATCCAGCACAAAGGGAACGGGTTGCAGGAGAAACCCTTACTCTGGATTCTCAGTCGGTTTCCTAGTGCCGGTTTGAAGTGCCTGCCGTTTTCACTGTAAAACCGAGTTGGAGCTTGTACCTCCCCATATATATGTATGGAGTGGAGTTGGCAACTGAAAAGAAACTTTGTGTTCCCTTCAATCTAGGTGAAGGACGGATTTCACACACAATTATCTCTCAGAACTGAGCATGTGGGGAGACGTTCGTTCATCCAGCACAAAGGGAACGGGTTGCAGGAGAAACCCTTACTCTGGATTCTCAGTCGGTTTCCTAGTGCCGGTTTGAAGTGCCTGCCGTTTTCACTGTAAAACCGAGTTGGAGCTTGTACCTCCCCATATATATGTATGGAGTGGAGTTGGCAACTGAAAAGAAACTTTGTGTTCCCTTCAAGCTAGGTGAAGGACGGCTTTCACACACACTTATCTCTCAGAACTGAGCATGTGGAGAGACGTTCGTTCATCCAGCACAAAGGGAACGGGTTGCAGGAGAAACCCTTACTCTGGTTTCTCAGTCTGTTTCCTAGTGCCCGTTTGAAGTGCCTGCCGTTTTCACTGTAAAACCGAGTTGGAGATTGTACCTCCCCGTATATATGTATGGAGTGGAGTTGGCAACTGAAAAGAAACTTTGTGTTCCCTTCAAGCTAGGTGAAGGACGGCTTTCACACACACTTATCTCTCAGAACTGAGCATGTGGAGAGACGTTCGTTCATCCAGCACAAAGGGAACGGGTTGCAGGAGAAACCCTTACTATGGTTTCTCAGTCGGTTTCCTAGTGCCGGTTTGAAGTGCCTGCCGTTTTCACTGTAAAACCGAGTTGGAGCTTGTACCTCCCCATATATATGTATGGAGTGGAGTTGGCAACTGAAAAGAAACTTTGTGTTCCCTTCAAGCTAGGTGAAGGACGGCTTTCACACACACTTATCTCTCAGAACTGAGCATGTGGAGAGACGTTCGTTCATCCAGCACAAAGGGAACGGGTTGCAGGAGAAACCCTTACTCTGGTTTCTCAGTCGGTTTCCTAGTGCCGGTTTGAAGTGCCTGCCGTTTTCACTGTAAAACCGAGTTGGAGCTTGTACCTCCCCATATATATGTATGGAGTGGAGTTGGCAACTGAAAAGAAACTTTGTGTTCCCTTCAAGCTAGGTGAAGGACGGCTTTCACACACACTTATCTCTCAGAACTGAGCATGTGGAGAGACGTTCGTTCATCCAGCACAAAGGGAACGGGTTGCAGGAGAAACCCTTACTCTGGTTTCTCAGTCGGTTTCCTAGTGCCGGTTTGAAGTGCCTGCCGTTTTCACTGTAAAACCGAGTTGGAGCTTGTCCCTCCCCATATATATGTATGGAGTGGTGTTGGCAACTGAAAAGAAACTTTGTGTTCCCTTCAAGCTAGGTGAAGGACGGCTTTCACACACACTTATCTCTCAGAACTGAGCATGTGGAGAGACGTTCGTTCATCCAGCACAAAGGGAACGGGTTGCAGGAGAAACCCTTACTCTGGTTTCTCAGTCTGTTTCCTAGTGCCGGTTTGAAGTGCCTGCCGTTTTCACTGTAAAACCGAGTTGGAGCTTGTACCTCCCCATATATATGTATGGAGTGGAGTTGGCAACTGAAAAGAAACTTTGTGTTCCCTTCAAGCTAGGTGAAGGACGGCTTTCACACACACTTATCTCTCAGAACTGAGCATGTGGAGAGACGTTCGTTCATCCAGCACAAAGGGAACGGGTTGCAGGAGAAACCCTTACTCTGGTTTCTCAGTCTGTTTCCTAGTGCCGGTTTGAAGTGCCTGCCGTTTTCACTGTAAATCCGAGTTGGAGCATGTACCTCCCCATATATATGTATGGAGTGGAGTTGGCAACTGAAAAGAAACTTTGTGTTCCCTTCAAGCTAGGTGAAGGACGGCTTTCACACACACTTATCTCTCAGAACTGAGCATGTGGAGAGACGTTCGTTCATCCAGCACAAAGGGAACGGGTTGCAGGAGAAACCCTTACTCTGGTTTCTCAGTCGGTTTCCTAGTGCCGGTTTGAAGTGCCTGCCGTTTTCACTGTAAAACCGAGTTGGAGCTTGTATCTCCCCATATATATGTATGGAGTGGAGTTGGCAACTGAAAAGAAACTTTGTGTTCCCTTCAAGCTAGGTGAAGGACGGCTTTCACACACACTTATCTCTCAGAACTGAGCATGTGGAGAGACGTTCGTTCATCCAGTACAAAGGGAACGGGTTGCAGGAGAAACCCTTACTCTGGTTTCTCTCTCTGTTTCCTAGTCCCGGTTTGAAGTGCCTGCCGTTTTCACTGTAAAACCGAGTTGGAGCTTGTACCTCCCCATATATATGTATGGAGTGGATTTGGCAACTGAAAAGAAACTTTGTGTTCCCTTCAAGCTAGGTGAAGGACGGCTTTCACACACACTTATCTCTCAGAACTGAGCATGTGGAGAGACGATCGTTCATCCAGCACAAAGGGAACGGGTTGCAGGAGAAACCCTTACTCTGGTTTCTCTGTCTGTTTCCTAGTGCCGGTTTGAAGTGCCTGCCGTTTTCACTGTAAAACCGAGTTGGAGCTTGTACCTCCCCATATATATATATGGAGTGGTGTTGGTAACTGAAAAGAAACTTTGTGTTCCCTTCAAGCTAGGTGAAGGACGGCTTTCACACACACTTATCTCTCAGAACTGAGCATGTGGAGAGACGTTCGTTCATCCAGCACAAAGGGAACGGGTTGCAGGAGAAACCCTTACTCTGGTTTCTCAGTCTGTTTCCTAGTGCCGGGTTGAAGTGCCTGCCGTTTTCACTGTAAAACCGAGTTGGAGCTTGTACCTCCCCATATATATGTATGGAGTGGAGTTGGCAACTGAAAAGAAACTTTGTGTTCCCTTCAAGCTAGGTGAAGGACGGCTTTCACACACACTTATCTCTCAGAACTGAGCATGTGGAGAGACGTTCGTTCATCCAGCACAAAGGGAACGGGTTGCAGGAGAAACCCTTACTCTGGTTTCTCAGTCTGTTTCCTAGTGCCGGCTTGAAGTGCCTGCCGTTTCACTGTAAAACCGAGTTGGAGCTTGTACCTCCCCATATATATGTATGGAGTGGAGTTGGCAACTGAAAAGAAACTTTGTGTTCCCTTCAAGCTAGGTGAAGGACGGCTTTCACACACACTTATCTCTCAGATCTGAGCATGTGGAGAGACGTTCGTTCATCCAGCACAAAGGGAACGGGTTGCAGGAGAAACCCTTACTCTGGTTTCTCAGTGTGTTTCCTAGGGCCGGTTTGAAGTGCCTGCCATTTTCAGTGTAAATCCGAGTTGGAGCTTGTACATCCCCATATATATGAATGGAGTGGAGTTGGCAACTGAAAAGAAACTTTGTGTTCCCTTCAAGCTAGGTGAAGGACTGCTTTCACACACACTTATCTCTCAGAACTGAGCATGTGGAGAGACGTTCGTTCATCCTGTACAAAGGGAACGGGTTGCAGGAGAAACCCTTACTCTGGTTTATCTGTCTGTTTCCTATTGCCGGTTTGAAGTGCCTTCCGTTTTCACTGTAAAATCGAGTTGGAGCTTGTACCTCCCCATATATATGTATGGAGTGGAGTTGGCAACTGAAAAGAAACTTTGTGTTCCCTTCAAGCTAGGTGGAGGACGGCTTTCACACACACTTATCTCTCAGAACTGAGCATGTGGAGAGACGATCGTTCATCCAGCACAAAGGGAACGGGTTGCAGGAGGAACACTTACTCTGGTTTCTCTGTCTGTTTCCTAGTGCCGGTTTGAAGTGCCTGCCGTTTTCACTGTAAAACCGAGTTGGAGCTTGTACCTCCCCATATATATGTATGGAATGGTGTTGGCAACTGAAAAGAAACTTTGTGTTCCCTTCAAGCTAGGTGAAGGACGGCTTTCACACACACTTATCTCTCAGAACTGAGCATGTGGAGAGACGTTCGTTCATCCAGCACAAAGGGAACGAGTTGCAGGAGAAACCCTTACTCTGGTTTCTCAGTCTGTTTCCTAGTGCCGGGTTGAAGTGCCTGCCGTTTTCACTCTAAAGCCGAGTTGGAGCTTGTACCACCCCATATATATGTATGGAGTGGAGTTGGCAACTGAAAAGAAACTTTGTGTTCCCTTCAAGCTAGGTGAAGGACGGCTTTCACACTCACTTATCTCTCAGAACTGAGCATGTGGAGAGACGTTCGTTCATCCAGCACAAAGGGAACGGGTTGCAGGAGAAACCCTTACTCTGGTTTCTCAGTCTGTTTCCTAGTGCCGGTTTGAAGTGCCTGCCATTTTCTCTGTAAAACCGAGTTGGAGCTTGTACCTCCCCATATATATGTATGGAGTGGAGTTGGCAACTGACAAGAAACTTTGTGTTCCCTTCAAGCTAGGTGAAGGACGGCTTTCAAACACACTTATCTCTCAGAACTGAGCATGTGGAGAGACGTTCTTTCATCCAGCACAAAAGGAATGGGTTGCAGGAGAAACCCTTACTCTGGTTTCTCAGTCTGTTTCCTAGTGCCGGTTTGAAGTGCCTGCCGTTTTCACTGTAAAACCGAGTTGGAGCTTGTACCTACCCATATATATGTATGGATTGGAGTTGGCAACTGAAAAGAAACTTTGTGTTCCCTTCAAGCTAGGTGAAGGACGGCTTTCACACACACTTATCTCTCAGAACTGAGCATGTGGAGAGACGTTCGTTCATCCAGCACAAAGGGAACGGGTTGCAGGAGAAACCCTTACTCCGGTTTCTCAGTCTGTTTCCTAGTGCCGGTTTGAAGTGCCTGCCGTTTTCACTGTAAAACCGAGTTGGAGCTTGTACCTCCCCATATATATGTATGGAGTGGAGTTGGCAACTGAAAAGAAACTTTGTGTTCCCTTCAAGCTAGGTGAAGGTCGACTTTCACACACACTTATCTCTCAGAACTGAGCATGTGGAGAGACGTTCGTTCATCCAGCACAAAGGGAACGGGTTGCAGGAGAAACCCTTACTCTGGTTTATCTGTCTGTTTCCTATTGCCGGTTTGAAGTGCCTGCCGTTTTCACTGTAAAACCGAGTTGGAGCTTGTACCTCGCCATATATATGTATGGAGTGGAGTTGGCAACTGAAAAGAAACTTTGTGTTCCCTTCAAGCTAGGTGAAGGACGGCTTTCACACACACTTATCTCTCAGAACTGAGCATGTGGAGAGACGATCGTTCATCCAGCACAAAGGGAACGGGTTGCAGGAGAAACACTTACTCTGGTTTCTCTGTCTGTTTCCTAGTGCCGGTTTGAAGTGCCTGCCGTTTTCACTGTAAAACCGAGTTGGAGCTTGTACCTCCCCATATATATGTATGGAATGGTGTTGGCAACTGAAAAGAAACTTTGTGTTCCCTTTAAGCTAGGTGAAGGACGGCTTTCACACACACTTATCTCTCAGAACTGAGCATGTGGAGAGACGTTCGTTCATCCAGCACAAAGGGAACGAGTTGCAGGAGAAACCCTTACTCTGGTTTCTCAGTCTGTTTCCTAGTGCCGGGTTGAAGTGCCTGCCGTTTTCACTCTAAAGCCGAGTTGGAGCTTGTACCACCCCATATATATGTATGGAGTGGAGTTGGCAACTGAAAAGAAACTTTGTGTTCCCTTCAAGCTAGGTGAAGGACGGCTTTCACACACACTTATCTCTCAGAACTGAGCATGTGGAGAGACGTTCGTTCATCCAGCACAAAGGGAACGGGTTGCAGGAGAAACCCTTACTCTGGTTTCTCAGTCTGTTTCCTAGTGCCGGTTTGAAGTGCCTGCCATTTTCTCTGTAAAACCGAGTTGGAGCTTGTACCTCCCCATATATATGTATGGAGTGGAGTTGGCAACTGACAAGAAACTTTGTGTTCCCTTCAAGCTAGGTGAAGGACGGCTTTCAAACACACTTATCTCTCAGAACTGAGCATGTGGAGAGACGTTCGTTCATCCAGCACAAAAGGAATGGGTTGCAGGAGAAACCCTTACTCTGGTTTCTCAGTCTGTTTCCTAGTGCCGGTTTGAAGTGCCTGCCGTTTTCACTGTAAAACCGAGTTGGAGCTTGTACCTACCCATATATATGTATGGATTGGAGTTGGCAACTGAAAAGAAACTTTGTGTTCCCTACAAGCTAGGTGAAGGACGGCTTTCACACACACTTATCTCTCAGAACTGAGCATGTGGAGAGACGTTCGTTCATCCAGCACAAAGGGAACGGGTTGCAGGAGAAACCCTTACTCCGGTTTCTCAGTCTGTTTCCTAGTGCCGGTTTGAAGTGCCTGCCGTTTTCACTGTAAAACCGAGTTGGAGCTTGTCCCTCCCCATATATATGTATGGAGTGGAGTTGGCAACTGAAAAGAAACTTTGTGTTCCCTTCAAGCTAGGTGAAGGTCGACTTTCACACACACTTATCTCTCAGAACTGAGCATGTGGAGAGACGTTCGTTCATCCAGCACAAAGGGAACGGTTTGCAGGAGAAACCCTTACTCTGGTTTATCAGTCGGTTTCCTAGTGCCGGTTTGAAGTGCCTGCCGTTTTCACTGTAAAACCGAGTGGGAGCTTGTACCTCCCCATATATATGTATGGAGTGGAGTTGGCAACTGAAAAGAAACTTTGTGTTCCCTTCAAGCTAGGTGAAGGACGGCTTTCACACACACTTATCTCTCAGAACTGAGCATGTGGAGAGACGTTCGTTCATCCAGCACAAAGGGAACGGGTTGCAGGAGAAACCCTTACTCTGGATTCTCAGTCGGTTTCCTAGTGCCGGTTTGAAGTGCCTGCCGTTTTCACTGTAAAACCGAGTTGGAGCTTGTACCTCCCCATATATATGTATGGAGTGGAGTTGGCAACTGAAAAGAAACTTTGTGTTCCCTTCAAGCTAGGTGAAGGACGGCTTTCACACACACTTATCTCTCAGAACTGAGCATGTGGAGAGACGTTGGTTCATCCAGCACAAAGGGAACGGGTTGCAGGAGAAACCCTTACTCTGGTTTCTCAGTCTGTTTCCTAGTGCCGGTTTGAAGTGCCTGCCGTTTTCACTGTAAAACCGAGTTGGAGCTTGTACCTCCCCATATATATGTATGGAGTGGAGTTGGCAACTGAAAAGAAACTTTGTGTTCCCTTCAAGCTAGGTGAAGGACGGCTTTCACACACACTTATCTCTCAGAACTGAGCATGTGGAGAGACGTTCGTTCATCCAGCACAAAGGGAACGGGTTGCAGGAGAAACCCTTACTCTGGTTTCTCAGTTTGTTTCCTAGTGCTGGTTTGAAGTGCCTGCCGTTTTCACTGTAAAACCGAGTTGGAGCTTGTACCTCCCCATATATATGTATGGAGTGGAGTTGGCAACTGAAAAGAAACTTTGTGTTCCCTTCAATCTAGGTGAAGGACGGCTTTCACACTCACTTATCTCTCAGAACTGAGCATGTGGAGAGACGTTCGTTCATCCAGCACAAAGGGAAAGGGTTGCAGGAGAAACCCTTACTCTGGATTCTCAGTCGGTTTCCTAGTGCCGGTTTGAAGTGCCTGCCGTTTTCACTCTAAAGCCGAGTTGGAGCTTGTACCTCCCCATATATATGTATGGAGTGGAGTTGGCAACTGAAAAGAAACTTTGTGTTCCCTTCAAGCTAGGTGAAGGACGGCTTTCACACACACTTATCTCTCAGAACTGAGCATGTGGAGAGACGATCGTTCATCCAGCAAAAGGGAACGGGTTGCAGGAGAAACCCTTACTCTGGTTTCTCAGTCTGTTTCCTAGTGCCGGTTTGAAGTGCCTGCCATTTTCTCTGTAAAACCGAGTTGGAGCTTGGACCTCCCCATATATATGTATGGAGTGGAGTTGGCAACTGAAAAGAAACTTTGTGTTCCCTTCAAGCTAGGTGAAGGACGGCTTTCACACACACTTATCTCTCAGAACTGAGCATGTGGAGAGACGTTCGTTCATCCAGCACAAAGGGAACGGGTTGCAGGAGAAACCCTTACTCTGGTTTCTCAGTCTGTTTCCTAGTGCCGGTTTGAAGTGCCTGCCGTTTTCACTGTAAAACCGAGTTGGAGCTTGTACCTCCCCATATATATGTATGGAGTGGAGTTGGCAACTGAAAAGAAACTTTGTGTTCCCTTCAAGCTAGGTGAAGGACGGCTTTCACACACACTTATCTCTCAGAACTGAGCAAGTGGAGAGACGTTCGTTCATCCAGCACAAAGGGAACGGGTTGAAGGAGAAACCCTTACTCTGGATTCCTAGTGCCGGTTTGAAGTGCCTGCCGTTTTCACTGTAAAACCGAGTTGGAGCTTGTACCTCCCCATATATATGTATGGAGTGGGGTTGGCAACTGAAAAGAAACTTTGTGTTCCCTTCAAGCTAGGTGAAGGACGGCTTTCACACACACTTATCTCTCAGAACTGAACATGTGGAGAGACGTTCGTTCATCCAGCACAAAGGGAACGGGTTGCAGGAGAAACCCTTACTCTGGTTTCTCAGTCGGTTTCCTAGTGCCGCTTTGAAGTGCCTGCCGTTTTCACTCTAAAGCCGAGTTGGAGCTTGTACCTCCCCATATATATGTATGGAGTGGAGTTGGCAACTGAAAAGAAACTTTGTGTTCCCTTCAAGCTAGGTGAAGGACGGCTTTCACACACACTTATCTCTCAGAACTGAGCACGTGGAGAGACGTTCGTTCATCCAGCACAAAGGGAACGGGTTGCAGGAGAAACCCTTACTCTGGTTTCTCAGTCTGTTTCCTAGTGCCGGTTTGAAGTGCCTGTCATTTTCTCTGTAAAACCGAGTTGGAGCTTGTACCTCCCCATATATATGTATGGAGTGGAGTTGGCAACTGACAAGGAACTTTGTGTTCCCTTCAAGCTAGGTGAAGGACGGCTTTCAAACACACTAATCTCTCAGAACTGAGCATGTGGAGAGACGTTCGTTCATCCAGCACAAAAGGAATGGGTTGCAGGAGAAACCCTTACCCTGGTTTCTCAGTCTGTTTCCTAGTGCCGGTTTGAAGTGCCTGCCGTTTTCACTGTAAAACCGAGTTGGAGCTTGTACCTCCCCATATATATGTATGGAGTGGAGTTGGCAACTGAAAAGAAACTTTGTGTTCCCTTCAAGCTAGGTGAAGGACGGCTTTCACACACACTTATCTCTCAGAACTGAGCATGTGGAGAGACGTTCGTTCATCCAGCACAAAGGGAACGGGTTGCAGGAGAAACCCTTACTCTGGTTTCTCAGTCTGTTTCCTAGTGCCGGTTTGAAGTGCCTGCCATTTTCACTCTAAAACCGAGTTGGAGCTTGTACCTCCCCATATATATGTATGGAGTGGAGTTGGCAACTGAAAAGAAACTTTGTGTTCCCTTCAAGCTAGGTGAAGGACGGCTTTCACACACACTTATCTCTCAGAACTGAGCATGTGGAGAGACGTTCGTTCATCCAGCACAAAGGGAACGGGTTGCAGGAGAAACCCTTACTCTGGTTTCTCAGTCTGTTTCCTAGTGCCGGTTTGAAGTGCCTGCCGTTTTCACTGTAAAACCGAGTTGGAGCTTGTACCTCCCCATATATATGTATGGAGTGGAGTTGGCAACTGAAAAGAAACTTTGTGTTCCCTTCAAGCTAGGTGAAGGACGGCTTTCACACACACTTATCTCTCAGAACTGAGCAAGTGGAGAGACGTTCGTTCATCCAGCACAAAGGGAACGGTTTGAAGGAGAAACCCTTACTCTGGATTCCTAGTGCCGGTTTGAAGTGCCTGCCGTTTTCACTGTAAAACCGAGTTGGAGCTTGTACCTCCCCATATATATGTATGGAGTGGAGTTGGCAACTGAAAAGAAACTTTGTGTTCCCTTCAAGCTAGGTGAAGGACGGCTTTCACACACACTTATCTCTCAGAACTGAACATGTGGAGAGACGTTCGTTCATCCAGCACAAAGGGAACGGGTTGCAGGAGAAACCCTTACTCTGGTTTCTCAGTCGGTTTCCTAGTGCCGGTTTGAAGTGCCTGCCGTTTTCACTGTAAAACCGAGTTGGAGCTTGTACCTCCCCATATATATGTATGGAGTGGGTTTGGCAACTGAAAAGAAACTTTGTGTTCCCTTCAAGCTAGGTGAAGGACGGCTTTCACACACACTTATCTCTCAGAACTGAACATGTGGAGAGACGTTCGTTCATCCAGCACAAAGGGAACGGGTTGCAGGAGAAACCCTTACTCTGGTTTCTCAGTCGGTTTCCTAGTGCCGGTTTGAAGTGCCTGCCGTTTTCACTGTAAAACCGAGTTGGAGCTTGTACCTCCCCATATATATGTATGGACTGGAGTTGGCAACTGAAAAGAAACTTTGTGTTCCCTTCAAGCTAGGTGAAGGACGGCTTTCACACACACTTATCTCTCAGAACTGAGCATGTTGAGAGACGTTCGTTCATCCAGCACAAAGGGAACGGGTTGCAGGAGAAACCCTTACTCAGGTTTCTCAGTCTGTTTCCTAGTGCCGGTTTGAAGTGCCTGCCGTTTTCACTGTAAAACCGAGTTGGAGCTTGAACCTCCCCATATATATGTATGGAGTGGAGTTGGCAACTGAAAAGAAACTTTGTGTTCCCTTCAAGCTAGGTGAAGGACGGCTTTCACACACACTTATCTCTCAGAACTGAGCATGTGGAGAGACGTTCGTTCATCCTGTACAAAGGGAACGGGTTGCAGGAGAAACCCTTACTCTGGTTTATCTGTCTGTTTCCTATTGCCGGTTTGAAGTGCCTGCCGTTTTCACTGTAAAATCGAGTTGGAGCTTGTACCTCCCCATATATATGTATGGAGTGGAGTTGGCAACTGAAAAGAAACTTTGTGATCCCTTCAAGCTAGGTGAAGGACGGCTTTCACACACACTTATCTCTCAGAACTGAGCATGTGGAGAGACGATCGTTCATCCAGCACAAAGGGAACGGGTTGCAGGAGAAACACTTACTCTGGTTTCTCTGTCTGTTTCCTAGTGCCGGTTTGAAGTGCCTGCCGTTTTCACTGTAAAACCGAGTTCGAGCTTGTACCTCCCCATATATATGTATGGAATGGTGTTGGCAACTGAAAAGAAACTTTGTGTTCCCTTCAAGCTAGGTGAAGGACGGCTTTCACACACACTTATCTCTCAGAACTGAGCATGTGGAGAGACGTTCGTTCATCCAGCACAAAGGGAACGGGTTGCAGGAGAAACCCTTACTCTGGTTTCTCAGTCTGTTTCCTAGTGCCGGGTTGAAGTGCCTGCCGTTTTCACTCTAAAGCCGAGTTGGAGCTTGTACCACCCCATATATATGTATGGAGTGGAGTTGGCAACTGAAAAGAAACTTTGTGTTCCCTTCAAGCTAGGTGAAGGACGGCTTTCACACACACTTATCTCTCAGAACTGAGCATGTGGAGAGACGTTCGTTCATCCAGCACAAAGGGAACGGGTTGCAGGAGAAACCCTTACTCTGGTTTCTCAGTCTGTTTCCTTGTGCCGGTTTGAAGTGCCTGCCATTTTCTCTGTAAAACCGAGTTGGAGCTTGTACCTCCCCATATATATGTATGGAGTGGAGTTGGCAACTGACAAGAAACTTTGTGTTCCCTTCAAGCTAGGTGAAGGACGGCTTTCAAACACACTTATCTCTCAGAACTGAGCATGTGGAGAGACGTTCGTTCATCCAGCACAAAAGGAATGGGTTGCAGGAGAAACCCTTACTCTGGTTTCTCAGTCTGTTTCCTAGTGCCGGTTTGAAGTGCCTGCCGTTTTCACTGTAAAACCGAGTTGGAGCTTGTACCTACCCATATATATGTATGGATTGGAGTTGGCAACTGAAAAGAAACTTTGTGTTCCCTTCAAGCTAGGTGAAGGACGGCTTTCACACACACTTATCTCTCAGAACTGAGCATGTGGAGAGACGTTCGTTCATCCAGCACAAAGGGAACGGGTTGCAGGAGAAACTCTTACTCCGGTTTCTCACTCTGTTTCCTAGTGCCGGTTTGAAGTGCCTGCCGTTTTCACTGTAAAACCGAGTTGGAGCTTGTACCTCCCCATATATATGTATGGAGTGGAGTTGGCAACTGAAAAGAAACTTTGTGTTCCCTTCAAGCTAGGTGAAGGACGGCTTTCACACACACTTATCTCTCAGAACTGAGCATGTGGAGAGACGTTCGTTCATCCAGCACAAAGGGAACGGGTTGCAGGAGAAACCCTTACTCTGGTTTCTCAGTCTGTTTCCTAGTGCCACTTTGACGTGCCTGCCGTTTTCACTGTAAAACCGAGTTGGAGCTTGTACCTCCCCATATATATGTATGGAGTGGAGTTGGCAACTGAAAAGAAACTTTGTGTTCCCTTCAAGCTAGTTGAAGGACGGCTTTCACACACACTTATCTCTCAGAACTGAGCATGTGGAGAGACGTTCGTTCATCCAGCACAAAGGGAACGGGTTGCAGGAGAAACCCTTACTCTGGTTTTTCAGTCGGTTTCCTAGTGCCGGTTTGAAGTGCCTGCCGTTTTCACTGTAAAACCGAGTGGGAGCTTGTACCTCCCCATATATATGTATGGAGTGGAGTTGGCAACTGAAAAGAAACTTTGTGTTCCCTTCAAGCTAGGTGAAGGACGGCTTTCACACACACTTATCTCTCAGAACTGAGCATGTGGAGAGACGTTCGTTCATCCAGCACAAAGGGAACGGGTTGCAGGGGAAACCCTTACACTGGATTCTCAGTCGGTTTCCTAGTGCCGGTTTGAAGTGCCTGCCGTTTTCACTGTAAAACCGAGTTGGAGCTTGTACCTCCCCATATATATGTATGGAGTGGAGTTGGCAACTGAAAAGAAACTTTGTGTTCCCTTCAAGCTAGTTGAAGGACGGCTTTCACACACACTTATCTCTCAGAACTGAGCATGTGGAGAGACGTTGGTTCATCCAGCACAAAGGGAACGGGTTGCAGGTGAAACCCTTACTCTGGTTTCTCAGTCTGTTTCCTAGTGCCGGTTTGAAGTGCCTGCCGTTTTCACTGTAAAACCGAGTTGGAGCTTGTACCTCCCCATATATATGTATGGAGTGGAGTTGGCAACTGAAAAGAAACTTTGTGTTCCCTTCAAGCTAGGTGAAGGACGGCTTTCACACACACTTATCTCTCAGAACTGAGCATGTGGAGAGACGTTCGTTCATCCAGCACAAAGGGAACGGGTTGCAGGAGAAACCCTTACTCTGGTTTCTCAGTCTGTTTCCTAGTGCCGGTTTGAAGTGCATGCCATTTTCACTCTAAAACCGAGTTGGAGCTTGTACCTCCCCATATATATGTATGGAGTGGAGTTGGCAACTGAAAAGAAACTTTGTGTTCCCTTCAAGCTAGGTGAAGGACGGCTTTCACACACACTTATCTCTCAGAACTGAGCATGTGGAGAGACGTTCGTTCATCCAGCACAAAGGGAACGGGTTGCAGGAGAAACCCTTACTCTGGTTTCTCAGTCTGTTTCCTAGTGCCGGTTTGAAGTGCCTGCCGTTTTCACTGTAAAACCGAGTTGGAGCTTGTACCTCCCCATATATATGTATGGAGTGGAGTTGGCAACTGAAAAGAAACTTTGTGTTCCCTTCAAGCTAGGTGAAGGACGGCTTTCACACACACTTATCTCTCAGAACTGAGCAAGTGGAGAGACGTTCGTTCATCCAGCACAAAGGGAACGGGTTGCAGGAGAAACCCTTACTCTGGATTCCTAGTGCCGGTTTGAAGTGCTTGCCGTTTTCACTGTAAAACCGAGTTGGAGCTTGTACCTCCCCATATAAATGTATGGAGTGGGGTTGGCAACTGAAAAGAAACTTTGTGTTCCCTTCAAGCTAGGTGAAGGACGGCTTTCACACACACTTATCTCTCAGAACTGAACATGTGGAGAGACGTTCGTTCATCCAGCACAAAGGGAACGGGTTGCAGGAGAAACCCTTACTCTGGTTTCTCAGTCGGTTTCCTAGTGCCGGTTTGAAGTGCCTGCCGTTTTCACTGTAAAACCGAGTTGGAGCTTGTACCTCCCCATATATATGTATGGAGTGGTTTTGGCAACTGAAAAGAAACTTTGTGTTCCCTTCAAGCTAGGTGAAGGACGGCTTTCACACACACTTATCTCTCAGAACTGAACATGTGGAGAGACGTTCGTTCATCCAGCACAAAGGGAACGGGTTGCAGGAGAAACCCTTACTCTGGTTTCTCAGTCGGTTTCCTAGTGCCGGTTTGAAGTGCCTGCCGTTTTCACTGTAAAACCGAGTTGGAGCTTGTACCTCCCCATATATATGTATGGACTGGAGTTGGCAACTGAAAAGAAACTTTGTGTTCCCTTCAAGCTAGGTGAAGGACGGCTTTCACACACACTTATCTCTCAGAACTGAGCATGTTGAGAGACGTTCGTTCATCCAGCACAAAGGGAACGGGTTGCAGGAGAAACCCTTACTCAGGTTTCTCAGTCTGTTTCCTAGTGCCGGTTTGAAGTGCCTGCCGTTTTCACTGTAAAACCGAGTTGGAGCTTGAACCTCCCCATATATATGTATGGAGTGGAGTTGGCAACTGAAAAGAAACTTTGTGTTCCCTTCAAGCTACGTGAAGGACGGCTTTCACACACACTTATCTCTCAGAACTGAGCATGTGGAGAGACTTTCGTTCATCCAGCACAAAGGGAACGGGTTGCAGGAGAAACCCTTACTCTGGTTTCTCAGTCTGTTTCCTAGTCCCGGTTTGAGGTGCCTGCCGTTTTCACTGTAAAAGCGAGTTGGAGCTTGTATCTCCCCATATATATGTATGGAGTGGAGTTGGCAACTGAAAAGAAACTTTGTGTTCCCTTCAAGCTAGGTGAAGGACTGCTTTCACACACACTTATCTCTCAGAACTGAGCATGTGGAGAGACGTTCGTTCATCCAGCACAAAGGGTACGGGTTGCAGGAGAAACCCTTACTCTGGTTTCTCAGTCTGTTTCCTAGTGCCGGTTTGAAGTGCCTGCCGTTTTCACTTTAAAACCGAGTTGGAGCTTGTACCTCCCCATATATATGTATGGAGTGGAGTTGGCAACTGAAAAGAAACTTTGTGTTCCCTTCAAGCTAGGTGAAGGACGGCTTTCACACACACTTATCTCTCAGAACTGAGCATGTGGAGAGACGTTCGTTCATCCAGCACAAAGGGAACGGGTTGCAGGAGAAACCCTTACTCTGGTATCTCAGTCTGTTTCCTAGTGCCGGTTTGAAGTGCCTGCCGTTTTCACTGTAAAACCGAGTTGGAGCTTGTACCTCCCCATATATATGTATGGAGTGGAGTTGGCAACTGAAAAGATACTTTGTGTTCCCTTCAAGATAGGTGAAGGACGGCTTTCACACACACTTATCTCTCAGAACTGAGCATGTGGAGAGACGTTCGTTCATCCAGCACAAAGGGAACGGGTTGCAGGAGAAACCCTTACTCTGGTTTCTCAGTCTGTTTCCTAGTGCCGGTTTGAAGTGCCTGCCGTTTTCACTGTAAAACCGAGTTGGAGCTTGTACCTCCCCATATATATGTATGGAGTGGAGTTGGCAACTGGAAAGAAACTTTGTGTTCCCTTCAAGCTAGGTGAAGGACGGCTTTCACACACACTTATCTCTCAGAACTGAGCATGTGAAGAGACGTTCGTTCATCCAGCACAAAGGGAACGGTTTGCAGGAGAAACCCTTACTCTGGTTTCTCAGTCTGTTTCCTAGTGCCGGTTTGAAGTGCCTGCCGTTTTCACTGTAAAACCGAGTTGGAGCTTGTACCTCCCCATATATATGTATGGAGTGGGGTTGGCAACTGAAAAGAAACTTTGTGTTCCCTTCAAGCTAGGTGAAGGACGGCTTTCACACACACTTATCTCTCAGAACTGAGCATGTGGAGAGACGTTCGTTCATCCAGCACAAAGGGAACGGTTTGCAGGAGAAACCGTTACTCTGGTTTCTCAGTCTGTTTCCTAGTGCCGGTTTGAAGTGCCTGCCGTTTTCACTGTAAAACCGAGTTGGAGCTTGTACCTCCCCATATATATGTATGGAGTGGAGTTGGCAACTGAAAAGAAACTTTGTGTTCCCTTCAAGCTAGGTGAAGGACGGCTTTCACACACACTTATCTCTCAGAAATGAGCATGTGGAGAGACGTTCGTTCATCCAGCACAAAGGGAACGGGTTGCAGGAGAAACCCTTACTCTGGTTTCTCAGTCTGTTTCCTTGTGCCGGTTTGAAGTGCCTGCCGTTTTCACTGTAAAACCGAGTTGGAGCTTGTATCTCCCCATATATATGTATGGAGTGGAGTTGGCAACTGAAAAGAAACTTTGTGTTCCCTTCAAGCTATGTGAAGGACGGCTTTCACACACACTTATCTCTCAGAACTGAGCATGTGGAGAGACGTTCGTTCATCCAGCACAAAGGGAACGGGTTGCAGGAGAAACCCTTACTCTGGTTTCTCAGTCTGTTTCCTAGTGCCGGTTTGAAGTGCCTGCCGTTTTCAGTGTAAAACCGAGTTGGAGCTTGTACCTCCCCATATATATGTATGGAGTGGAGTTGGCAACTGAAAAGAAACTTTGTGTTCCCTTCAAGCTAGGTGAAGGACGGCTTTCACACACAATTATCTCTCAGAACTGAGCATGTGGAGAGACGTTCTTTCATCCAGCACAAAGGGAACGGGTTGCAGGAGAAACCCTTACTCTGGTTTCTCAGTCGGTTTCCTAGTGCCGGTTTGAAGTGCCTGCCGTTTTCACTGTAAAACCGAGTTGGAGCTTGTCCCTCCCCATATATATGTATGGAGTGGATTTGGCAACTGAAAAGAAACTTTGTGTTCCCTTCAAGCTAGGTGAAGGACGGCTTTCACACACACTTATCTCTCAGAACTGAGCATGTGGAGAGACGTTCGTTCATCCAGCACAAAGGGAACGGGTTGCAGGAGAATCCCTTACTCTGGTTTCTCAGTCTGTTTCCTAGTGCTGGTTTGAAGTGCCTGCCGTTTTCACTGTAAAACCGAGTTGGAGCTTGTACCTCCCCATATATATGTATGGAGTGGAGTTGGCAACTGAAAAGAAACTTTGTGTTCCCTTCAAGCTAGGTGAAGGACGGCTTTCACACACACTTATCTCTCAGAACTGAGCATGTGGAGAGACGTTCGTTCATCCAGCACAAAGGGAACCGGTTGCAGGAGAAACCCTTACTCTGGTTTCTCAGTCTGTTTCCTTGTGCCGGTTTGAAGTGCCTGCCGTTTTCACTCTAAAGCCGAGTTGGAGCTTGTACCTCCCCATATATATGTATGGAGTGGAGTTGGCAACTGAAAAGAAACTTTGTGTTCCCTTCAAGCTAGGTGAAGGACGGCTTTCACACACACTTATCTCTCAGAACTGAGCATGTGGAGAGACGTTCGTTCATCCAACACAAAGGGAACGGGTTGCAGGAGAAACACTTACTCTGGTTTCTCAGTCTGTTTCCTAGTGCCGGTTTGAAGTGCCTGCCGTTTTCACTGTAAAACCGAGTTGGAGCTTGTACCTCCCCATATATATGTATGGAGTGGAGTTGGCAACTGAAAAGAAACTTTGTGTTCCCTTCAAGCTAGGTGAAGGACGGCTTTCACACACACTTATCTCTCAGAACTGAGCATGTGGGGAGACGTTCGTTCATCCAGCACAAAGGGAACGGGTTGCAGGAGAAACCCTTACTCTGGTTTCTCAGTCGGTTTCCTAGTGCCGGTTTGAAGTGCCTGCCGTTTTCACTGTAAAACCGAGTTGGAGCTTGTACCTCCCCATATATATGTATGGAGTGGAGTTTGCAACTGAAAAGAAACTTTGTGTTCTCTTCAAACTAGGTGAAGGACGGCTTTCACACACACTTATCTCTCAGAACTGAGCATGTGGAGGGACGTTCGTTCATCCAGCACAAAGGGAACGGGTTGCAGGAGAAACCCTTACTCTGGTTTCTCAGTCTGTTTCCTAGTGCCGGTTTGAAGTGCCTGCCGTTTTCAGTGTAAAACCGAGTTGGAGCTTGTACCTCCCCATATATATGTATGGAGTGGAGTTGGCAACTGAAAAGAAACTTTGTGTTCCCTTTAAGCTAGGTGAAGGACGGCTTTCACACACAATTATCTCTCAGAACTGAGCATGTGGAGAGACGTTCTTTCATCCAGCACAAAGGGAACGGGTTGCAGGAGAAACCCTTACTCTGGTTTCTCAGTCGGTTTCCTAGTGCCGGTTTGAAGTGCCTGCCGTTTTCACTGTAAAACCGAGTTGGAGCTTGTCCCTCCCCATATATATGTATGGAGTGGATTTGGCAACTGAAAAGAAACTTTGTGTTCCCTTCAAGCTAGGTGAAGGACGGCTTTCACACACACTTATCTCTCAGAACTGAGCATGTGGAGAGACGTTCGTTCATCCAGCACAAAGGGAACGGGTTGCAGGAGAAACCCTTACTCTGGTTTCTCAGTCTGTTTCCTAGTGCTGGTTTGAAGTGCCTGCCGTTTTCACTGTAAAACCGAGTTGGAGCTTGTACCTCCCCATATATATGTATGGAGTGGAGTTGGCAACTGAAAAGAAACTTTGTGTTCCCTTCAAGCTAGGTGAAGGACGGCTTTCACACACACTTATCTCTCAGAACTGAGCATGTGGAGAGACGTTCGTTCATCCAGCACAAAGGGAACGGGTTGCAGGAGAAACCCTTACTCTGGTTTCTCAGTCTGTTTCCTTGTGCCGGTTTGAAGTGCCTGCCGTTTTCACTCTAAAGCCGAGTTGGAGCTTGTACCTCCCCATATATATGTATGGAGTGGAGTTGGCAACTGAAAAGAAACTTTGTGTTCCCTTCAAGCTAGGTGAAGGACGGCTTTCACACACACTTATCTCTCAGAACTGAGCATGTGGAGAGACGTTCGTTCATCCAACACAAAGGGAACGGGTTGCAGGAGAAACACTTACTCTGGTTTCTCAGTCTGTTTCCTAGTGCCGGTTTGAAGTGCCTGCCGTTTTCACTGTAAAACCGAGTTGGAGCTTGTACCTCCCCATATATATGTATGGAGTGGAGTTGGCAACTGAAAAGAAACTTTGTGTTCCCTTCAAGCTAGGTGAAGGACGGCTTTCACACACACTTATCTCTCAGAACTGAGCATGTGGGGAGACGTTCGTTCATCCAGCACAAAGGGAACGGGTTGCAGGAGAAACCCTTACTCTGGTTTCTCAGTCGGTTTCCTAGTGCCGGTTTGAAGTGCCTGCCGTTTTCACTGTAAAACCGAGTTGGAGCTTGTACCTCCCCATATATATGTATGGAGTGGAGTTTGCAACTGAAAAGAAACTTTGTGTTCTCTTCAAACTAGGTGAAGGACGGCTTTCACACACACTTATCTCTCAGAACTGAGCATGTGGAGGGACGTTCGTTCATCCAGCACAAAGGGAACGGGTTGCAGGAGAAACCCTTACTCTGGTTTCTCAGTCTGTTTCCTAGTGCCGGTTTGAAGTGCCTGCCGTTTTCACTGTAAAACCGAGTTGGAGCTTGTACCTCCCCATATATATGTATGGAGTGGAGTTGGCAACTGAAAAGAAACTTTGTGTTCCCTTCAAGCTAGGTGAAGGACGGCTTTCACACACACTTATCTCTCAGAACTGAGCATGTGGAGGGACGTTAGTTCATCCAGCACAAAGGGAACGGGTTGCAGGAGAAACCCTTACTCTGGTTTCTCAGTCGGTTTCCTAGTGCCGGTTTGAAGTGCCTGCCGTTTTCACTGTAAAACCGAGTTGGAGCTTGTCCCTCCCCATATATATGTATGGAGTGGAGTTGGCAACTGAAAAGAAACTTTGTGTTCCCTTCAAGCTAGGTGAAGGACGGCTTTCACACACACTTATCTCTCAGAACTGAGCATGTGGAGAGACGTTCGTTCATCCAGCACAAAGGGAACGCGTTGCAGGAGAAACCCTTACTCTGGTTTCTCAGTCTGTTTCCTAGTGCCGGTTTGAAGTGCCTGCCGTTTTCACTGTAAAACCGAGTTGGAGCTTGTACCTCCCCATATATATGTATGGAGTGGAGTTGGCAACTGAAAAGAAACTTTGTGTTCCCTTCAAGCTAGGTGAAGGACGGCTTTCACACACACTTATCTCTCAGAACTGAGCATGTGGAGAGACGTTCGTTCATCCAGCACAAAGGGAACGGGTTGCAGGAGAAACCCCTACTCTGGTTTCTCAGTCGGTTTCCTAGTGCCGGTTTGAAGTGCCTGCCGTTTTCACTGTAAAACCGAGTTGGAGCTTGTACCTCCCCATATATATGTATGGAGTGGGGTTGGCAACTGAAAAGAAACTTTGTGTTCCCTTCAAGCTAGGTGAAGGACGGCTTTCACACACACTTATCTCTCAGAACTGAGCATGTGGAGAGACGTTCGTTCATCCAGCACAAAGGGAACGGTTTGCAGGAGAAACCGTTACTCTGGTTTCTCAGTCTGTTTCCTAGTGCCGGTTTGAAGTGCCTGCCGTTTTCACTGTAAAACCGAGTTGGAGCTTGTACCTCCCCATATATATGTATGGAGTGGAGTTGGCAACTGAAAAGAAACTTTGTGTTCCCTTCAAGCTAGGTGAAGGACGGCTTTCACACACACTTATCTCTCAGAAATGAGCATGTGGAGAGACGTTCGTTCATCCAGCACAAAGGGAACGGGTTGCAGGAGAAACCCTTACTCTGGTTTCTCAGTCTGTTTCCTTGTGCCGGTTTGAAGTGCCTGCCGTTTTCACTGTAAAACCGAGTTGGAGCTTGTATCTCCCCATATATATGTATGGAGTGGAGTTGGCAACTGAAAAGAAACTTTGTGTTCCCTTCAAGCTATGTGAAGGACGGCTTTCACACACACTTATCTCTCAGAACTGAGCATGTGGAGAGACGTTCGTTCATCCAGCACAAAGGGAACGGGTTGCAGGAGAAACCCTTACTCTGGTTTCTCAGTCTGTTTCCTAGTGCCGGTTTGAAGTGCCTGCCGTTTTCAGTGTAAAACCGAGTTGGAGCTTGTACCTCCCCATATATATGTATGGAGTGGAGTTGGCAACTGAAAAGAAACTTTGTGTTCCCTTCAAGCTAGGTGAAGGACGGCTTTCACACACACTTATCTCTCAGAACTGAGCATGTGGAGAGACGTTCTTTCATCCAGCACAAAGGGAACGGGTTGCAGGAGAAACCCTTACTCTGGTTTCTCAGTCGGTTTCCTAGTGCCGGTTTGAAGTGCCTGCCGTTTTCACTGTAAAACCGAGTTGGAGCTTGTCCCTCCCCATATATATGTATGGAGTGGAGTTGGCAACTGAAAAGAAACTTTGTGTTCCCTTCAAGCTAGGTGAAGGACGGCTTTCACACACACTTATCTCTCAGAACTGAGCATGTGGAGAGACGTTCGTTCATCCAGCACAAAGGGAACGGGTTGCAGGAGAAACCCTTACTCTGGTTTCTCAGTCTGTTTCCTAGTGCTGGTTTGAAGTGCCTGCCGTTTTCACTGTAAAACCGAGTTGGAGCTTGTACCTCCCCATATATATGTATGGAGTGGAGTTGGCAACTGAAAAGAAACTTTGTGTTCCCTTCAAGCTAGGTGAAGGACGGCTTTCACACACACTTATCTCTCAGAACTGAGCATGTGGAGAGACGTTCGTTCATCCAGCACAAAGGGAACGGGTTGCAGGAGAAACCCTTACTCTGGTTTCTCAGTCTGTTTCCTTGTGCCGGTTTGAAGTGCCTGCCGTTTTCACTCTAAAGCCGAGTTGGAGCTTGTACCTCCCCATATATATGTATGGAGTGGAGTTGGCAACTGAAAAGAAACTTTGTGTTCCCTTCAAGCTAGGTGAAGGACGGCTTTCACACACACTTATCTCTCAGAACTGAGCATGTGGAGAGACGTTCGTTCATCCAACACAAAGGGAACGGGTTGCAGGAGAAACACTTACTCTGGTTTCTCAGTCTGTTTCCTAGTGCCGGTTTGAAGTGCCTGCCGTTTTCACTGTAAAACCGAGTTGGAGCTTGTCCCTCCCCATATATATGTATGGAGTGGAGTTGGCAACTGAAAAGAAACTTTGTGTTCCCTTCAAGCTAGGTGAAGGACGGCTTTCACACACACTTATCTCTCAGAACTGAGCATGTGGGGAGACGTTCGTTCATCCAGCACAAAGGGAACGGGTTGCAGGAGAAACCCTTACTCTGGTTTCTCAGTCGGTTTCCTAGTGCCGGTTTGAAGTGCCTGCCGTTTTCACTGTAAAACCGAGTTGGAGCTTGTACCTCCCCATATATATGTATGGAGTGGAGTTTGCAACTGAAAAGAAACTTTGTGTTCTCTTCAAACTAGGTGAAGGACGGCTTTCACACACACTTATCTCTCAGAACTGAGCATGTGGAGGGACGTTCGTTCATCCAGCACAAAGGGAACGGGTTGCAGGAGAAACCCTTACTCTGGTTTCTCAGTCTGTTTCCTAGTGCCGGTTTGAAGTGCCTGCCGTTTTCACTGTAAAACCGAGTTGGAGCTTGGACCTCCCCATATATATGTATGGAGTGGAGTTGGCAACTGAAAAGAAACTTTGTGTTCCCTTCAAGCTAGGTGAAGGACGGCTTTCACACACACTTATCTCTCAGAACTGAGCATGTGGAGGGACGTTAGTTCATCCAGCACAAAGGGAACGGGTTGCAGGAGAAACCCTTACTCTGGTTTCTCAGTCGGTTTCCTAGTGCCGGTTTGAAGTGCCTGCCGTTTTCACTGTAAAACCGAGTTGGAGCTTGTCCCTCCCCATATATATGTATGGAGTGGAGTTGGCAACTGAAAAGAAACTTTGTGTTCCCTTCAAGCTAGGTGAAGGACGGCTTTCACACACACTTATCTCTCAGAACTGAGCATGTGGAGAGACGTTCGTTCATCCAGCACAAAGGGAACGCGTTGCAGGAGAAACCCTTACTCTGGTTTCTCAGTCTGTTTCCTAGTGCCGGTTTGAAGTGCCTGCCGTTTTCACTGTAAAACCGAGTTGGAGCTTGTACCTCCCCATATATATGTATGGAGTGGAGTTGGCAACTGAAAAGAAACTTTGTGTTCCCTTCAAGCTAGGTGAAGGACGGCTTTCACACACACTTATCTCTCAGAACTGAGCATGTGGAGAGACGTTCGTTCATCCAGCACAAAGGGAACGGGTTGCAGGAGAAACCCCTACTCTGGTTTCTCAGTCGGTTTCCTAGTGCCGGTTTGAAGTGCCTGCCGTTTTCACTGTAAAACCGAGTTGGAGATTGTACCTCCCCATATATATGTATGGAGAGGAGTTGGCAACTGAAAAGAAACTTTGTGTTCCCTTCAAGCTAGGTGAAGGACGGCTTTCAAACACACTTATCTCTCAGAACTGAGCATGTGGAGAGACGTTCGTTATCCAGCACAAAGGGAACGGTTTGCAGGAGAAACCCTTACTCTGGTTTCTCAGTCTGTTTCCTAGTGCCGGTTTGAAGTGCCTGCCGTTTTCACTGTAAACCGAGTTGGACCTTGTACCTCCCCATATATATGTATGGAGTGGGGTTGGCAACTGAAAAGAAACTTTGTGTTCCCTTCAAGCTAGGTGAAGGACGGCTTTCACACACACTTATCTCTCAGAACTGAGCATGTGGAGAGACGTTCTTTCATCCAGCACAAAGGGAACGGGTTGCAGGAGAAACCCTTACTCTGGTTTCTCAGTCGGCTTCCTAGTGCCGGTTTGAAGTGCCTGCCGTTTTCACTGTAAAACCGAGTTGGAGCTTGTACCTCCCCATATATATGTATGGAGTGGAGTTGGCAACTGAAAAGAAACTTTGTGTTCCCTTCAATCTAGGTGAAGGACGGATTTCACACACAATTATCTCTCAGAACTGAGCATGTGGGGAGACGTTCGTTCATCCAACACAAAGGGAACGGGTTGCAGGAGAAACCCTTACTCTGGATTCTCAGTTGGTTTCCTATTGCCGGTTTGAAGTGCCTGCCGTTTTCACTGTAAACCGAGTTGGAGCTTGTACCTCCCCATATATATGTATGGATTCGAGTTGGCAACTGAAAAGAAACTTTGTGTTCCCTTCAAGCTAGGTGAAGGACGGCTTTCACACACACTTATCTCTCAGAACTGAGCATGTGGAGAGACGTTCGTTCATCCAGCACAAAGGGAACGGGTTGCAGGAGAAACCCTTACTCTGGATTCTCAGTCGGTTTCCTAGTGCCGGTTTGAAGTGCCTGCCGTTTTCACTGTAAAACCGAGTTGGAGCTTGTACCTCCCCATATATTTGTATGGAGTGGAGTTGGCAACTGAAAAGAAACTTTGTGTTCCCTTCAAGCTAGGTGAAGGACGGCTTTCACACACACTTATCTCTCAGAACTGAGCATGTGGAGAGACGTTCGTTCATCCAGCACAAAGGGAACGGGTTGCAGGAGAAACCCTTACTCTGGTTTCTCTGTCTGTTTCCTAGTGCCGGTTTGAAGTGCCTGCCGTTTTCACTGTAAAACCGAGTTGGAGCTTGTACCTCCCCATATATATGTATGGAGTGGAGTTGGCAACTGAAAAGAAACTTTGTGTTCCCTTCAAGCTAGGTGAAGGACGGCTTTCACACACACTTATCTCTCAGAACTGAGCATGTGGAGAGACGTTCGTTCATCCAGCACAAAGGGAACGGGTTGCAGGAGAAACCCTTACTCTGGTTTCTCAGTCTGTTTCCTAGTGCCGGTTTGAAGTGCCTGCCGTTTTCTCTGTAAAACCGAGTTGGAGCTTGTACCTCCCCATATATATGTATGGAGTGGAGTTGGCAACTGAAAAGAAACTTTGTGTTCCCTTCAAGCTAGGTGAAGGACGGCTTTCACACACACTTATCTCTCAGAACTGAGCATATGGAGAGACGTTCGTTCATCCAGCACAAAGGGAACGGGTTGCAGGAGAAACCCTTTCTCTGGTTTCTCAGTCTGTTTCCTAGTGCCGGTTTGATGTGCCTGCCGTTTTCACTGTAAAACCGAGTTGGAGCTTGTACCTCCCCATATATATGTATGGAGTGGAGTTGGCAACTGAAAAGAAACTTTGTGTTCCCTTCAAGCTAGGTGAAGGACGGCTTTCACACACACTTATCTCTCAGAACTGAGCATGTGGAGAGACGTTCGTTCATCCAGCACAAAGGGAACGGGTTGCAGGAGAAACCCTTACTCTGGTTTCTCAGTGTGTTTCCTAGGGCCGGTTTGAAGTGCCTGCCGTTTTCACTGTAAATCCGAGTTGGAGCTTGTACATCCCCATATATATGAATGGAGTGGATTTGGCAACTGAAAAGAAACTTTGTGTTCCCTTCAAGCTAGGTGAAGGACTGCTTTCACACACACTTATCTCTCAGAACTGAGCATGTGGAGAGACGTTCGTTCATCCTGTACAAAGGGAACGGGTTGCAGGAGAATCCCTTACTCTGGTTTCTCTCTCTGTTTCCTATTGCCGGTTTGAAGTGCCTGCCGTTTTCACTGTAAAATCGAGTTGGAGCTTGTACCTCCCCATATATATGTATGGAGTGGAGTTGGCAACTGAAAAGAAACTTTGTGTTCCCTTCAAGCTAGGTGAAGGACGGCTTTCACACACACTTATCTCTCAGAACTGAGCATGTGGAGAGACGATCGTTCATCCAGCACAATGGGAACGGGTTGCAGGAGAAACCATTTCTCTGGATTCTCTGTCTGTTTCCTAGTGCCGGTTTGAAGTGCCTGCCGTTTTCACTGTAAAACCGCGTTGGAGCTTGTACCTCCCCATATATATGTATGGAATGGTGTTGGCAACTGAAAAGAAACTTTGTGTTCCCTTCAAGCTAGGTGAAGGACGGCTTTCACACACACTTATCTCTCAGAACTGAGCATGTGGAGAGACGTTCGTTCATCCAGCACAAAGGGAACGGGTTGCAGGAGAAACCCTTACTCTGGTTTCTCAGTCGGTTTCCTAGTGCCGGTTTGAAGTGCCTGCCGTTTTCACTGTAAAACCGAGTTGGAGCTTGTCCCTCCCCATATATATGTATGGAGTGGGGTTGGCAACTGAAAAGAAACTTTGTGTTCCCTTCAAGCTAGGTGAAGGACGGCTTTCACACACACTTATCTCTCAGAACTGAGCATGTGGAGAGACGTTCGTTCATCCAGCACAAAGGGAACGGGTTGCAGGAGAAACCCTTACTCTGGTTTCTCAGTCTGTTTCCTAGTGCCGGTTTGAAGTGCCTGCCGTTTTCACTTTAAAACCGAGTTGGAGCTTGTACCTCCCCATATATATGTATGGAGTGGAGTTGGCAACTGAAAAGAAACTTTGTGTTCCCTTCAAGCTAGGTGAAGGACGGCTTTCACACACGCTTATCTCTCAGAACTGAGCATGTGGAGAGACGTTCTTTCATCCAGCACAAAGGGAACGGGTTGCAGGAGAAACCCTTTCTCTGGTTTCTCAGTCTGTTTCCTAGTGCCGGTTTGAAGTGCCTGCCGTTTTCACTGTAAAACCGAGTTGGAGCTTGTACCTCCCCATATATATGTATGGAGTGGAGTTGGCAACTGAAAAGAAACTTTGTGTTCCCTTCAAGCTAGGTGAAGGACGGCTTTCACACACACTTATCTCTCAGAACTGAGCATGTGGAGAGACGTTCGTTCATCCAGCACAAAGGGAACGGGTTGCAGGAGAAACCCGTACTCTGGTTTCTCAGTCTGTTTCCTAGTGCCGGTTTGAAGTGCCTGCCGTTTTCACTGTAAAACCGAGTTGGAGCTTGTCCCTCCCCATATATATGTATGGAGTGGAGTTGGCAACTGAAAAGAAACTTTGTGTTCCCTTCAAGCTAGGTGAAGGACGGCTTTCACACACACTTATCTCTCAGAACTGAGCATGTGGAGAGACGTTCGTTCATCCAGCACAAAGGGTACGGGTTGCAGGAGAAACCCTTACTCTGGTTTCTCAGTCTGTTTCCTAGTGCCGGTTTGAAGTGCCTGCCGTTTTCACTGTAAAACCGAGTTGGAGCTTGTACCTCCCCATATATATGTATGGAGTGGAGTTGGCAACTGAAAAGAAACTTTGTGTTCCCTTCAAGCTAGGTGAAGGACGGCTTTCACACACACTTATCTCTCAGAACTGAGCATGTGGAGAGACGTTCGTTCATCCAGTACAAAGGGAACGGGTTGCAGGAGAAACCCTTACTCTGGTTTCTCAGTCTGTTTCCTAGTGCCGGTTTGAAGTGCCTGCCGTTTTCACTGTAAAACCGAGTTGGAGCTTGTACCTCCCCATATATATGTATGAAGTGGATTTGGCAACTGAAAAGAAACTTTGTGTTCCCTTCAAGCTAGGTGAAGGACGGCTTTCACACACACTTATCTCTCAGAACTGAGCATGTGGAGAGACGATCGTTCATCCAGCACAAAGGGAACGGGTTGCAGGAGAAACCCTTACTCTGGTTTCTCAGTCTATTTCCTAGTGCCGGGTTGAAGTGCCTGCCGTTTTCACTGTAAAACCGAGTTGGAGCTTGTACCTCCCCATATATATGTATGGAGTGGAGTTGGCAACTGAAAAAAAACTTTGTGTTCCCTTCAAGCTAGGTGAAGGACGGCTTTCACACACACTTATCTCTCAGAACTGAGCATGTGGTGAGACGTTCGTTCATCCAGCACAAAGGGAACGGGTTGCAGGAGAAACCCTTACTCTGGTTTCTCAGTCGGTTTCCTAGTGCCGGTTTGAAGTGCCTGCCGTTTTCACTGTAAAACCGAGTTGGAGCTTGTACCTCCCCATATATATGTATGGAGTGGAGTTGGCAACTGAAAAGAAACTTTGTGTTCCCTTCAAGCTAGGTGAAGGACGGCTTTCACACACACTTATCTCTCAGATCTGAGCATGTGGAGAGACGTTCGTTCATCCAGCACAAAGGGAACGGGTTGCAGGAGAAACCCTTACTCTGGTTTCTCAGTGTGTTTCCTAGGGCCGGTTTGAAGTGCCTGCCGTTTTCACTGTAAATCCGAGTTGGAGCTTGTACATCCCCATATATATGAATGGAGTGGATTTGGCAACTGAAAAGAAACTTTGTGTTCCCTTCAAGCTAGGTGAAGGACTGCTTTCACACACACTTATCTCTCAGAACTGAGCATGTGGAGAGACGTTCGTTCATCCTGTACAAAGGGAACGGGTTGCAGGAGAATCCCTTACTCTGGTTTCTCTGTCTGTTTCCTATTGCCGGTTTGAAGTGCCTGCCGTTTTCACTGTAAAATCGAGTTGGAGCTTGTACCTCCCCATATATATGTATGGAGTGGAGTTGGCAACTGAAAAGAAACTTTGTGTTCCCTTCAAGCTAGGTGAAGGACGGCTTTCACACACACTTATCTCTCAGAACTGAGCATGTGGAGAGACGATCGTTCATCCAGCACAAAGGGAACGGGTTGCAGGAGAAACCCTTTCTCTGGATTCTCTGTCTGTTTCCTAGTGCCGGTTTGAAGTGCCTGCCGTTTTCACTGTAAAACCGCGTTGGAGCTTGTACCTCCCCATATATATGTATGGAATGGTGTTGGCAACTGAAAAGAAACTTTGTGTTCCCTTCAAGCTAGGTGAAGGACGGCTTTCACACACACTTATCTCTCAGAACTGAGCATGTGGAGAGACGTTCGTTCATCCAGCACAAAGGGAACGGGTTGCAGGAGAAACCCTTACTCTGGTTTCTGAGTCTGTTTCCTAGTGCCGGGTTGAAGTGCCTGCCGTTTTCACTCTAAAGCCGAGTTGGAGCTTGTACCTCCCCATATATATGTATGGAGTGGAGTTGGCAACTGAAAAGAAACTTTGTGTTCCCTTCAAGCTAGGTGAAGGACGGCTTTCACACACACTTATCTCTCAGAACTGAGCATGTGGAGAGACGTTCGTTCATCCAGCACAAAGGGAACGGGTTGCAGGAGAAACCCTTACTCTGGTTTCTCAGTGTGTTTCCTAGTGCCGGTTTGAAGTGCCTGCCGATTTCACTGTAAAACCGAGTTGGAGCTTGTACCTCCCCATATATATGTATGGAGTGGAGATGGCAACTGACAAGAAACTTTGTGTTCCCTTCAAGCTAGGTGAAGGACGGCTTTCACACACACTTATCTCTCAGAACTGAGCATGTGGAGAGACGTTCGTTCATCCAGCACAAAGGGAACGGGTTGCAGGGGAAACCCTTACTCCGGTTTCTCAGTCTGTTTCCTAGTGCCGGTTTGAAGTGCCTGCCGTTTTCACTGTAAAACCGAGTTGGAGCTTGTACCTCCCCATATATATGTATGGAGTGGAGTTGGCAACTGAAAAGAAACTTTGAGTTCCCTTCAAGCTAGGTGAAGGACGACTTTCACACACACTTATCTCTCAGAACTGAGCATGTGGAGAGACGTTCGTTCATCCAGCACAAAGGGAACGGGTTGCAGGAGAAACCCTTACTCTGGTTTCTCAGTCTGTTTCCTAGTGCCGCTTTGAAGTGCCTGCCGTTTTCACTGTAAAACCGAGTTGGAGCTTGTACCTCCCCATATATATGTATGGAGTGGAGTTGGCAACTGAAAAGAAACTTTGTGTTCCCTTCAAGCTAGTTGAAGGACGGCTTTCACACACACTTATCTCTCAGAACTGAGCATGTGGAGAGACGTTCGTTCATCCAGCACAAAGGGAACGGGTTGCAGGAGAAACCCTTACTCTGGTTTCTCAGTCTGTTTCCTAGTGCCGGTTTGAAGTGCCTGCCATTTTCTCTGTAAAATCGAGTTGGAGCTTGTACCTCCCCATATATATGTATGGAGTGGAGATGGCAACTGACAAGAAACTTTGTGTTCCCTTCAAGCTAGGTGAAGGACGGCTTTCAAACACACTTATCTCTCAGAACTGAGCATGTGGAGAGACGTTCGTTCATCCAGCACAAAAGGAATGGTTTGCAGGAGAAACCCTTACTCTGGTTTCTCAGTCTGTTTCCTAGTGCCGGTTTGAAGTGCCTGCCGTTTTCACTGTAAAACCGAGTTGGAGCTTGTACCTACCCATATATATGTATGGAGTGGAGTTGGCAACTGAAAACAAACTTTGTGTTCCCTTCAAGCTAGGTGAAGGACGGCTTTCACACACACTTATCTCTCAGAACTAAGCATGTGGAGAGACGTTCGTTCATCCAGCACAAAGGGAACGGGTTGCAGGGGAAACCCTTACTCTGGTTTCTCAGTCTGTTTCCTAGTGCCGGTTTGAAGTGCCTGCCGTTTTCACTGTAAAACCGAGTTGGAAGTTGTACCTCCCCATATATATGTATGGAGTGGAGTTGGCAACTGAAAAGAAACTTTGAGTTCCCTTCAAGCTAGGTGAAGGACGACTTTCACACACACTTATCTCTCAGAACTGAGCATGTGGAGAGACGTTCGTTCATCCAGCACAAAGGGAACGGGTTGCAGGAGAATCCCTTACTCTGGTTTCTCAGTCTGTTTCCTAGTGCGCTTTGAAGTGCCTGCCGTTTTCACTGTAAAACCGAGTTGGAGCTTGTACCTCCCCATATATATATATGGAGTGGAGTTGGCAACTGAAAAGAAACTTTGTGTTCCCTTCAAGCTAGTTGAAGGACGGCTTTCACACACACTTATCTCTCAGAACTGAGCATGTGGAGAGACGTTCGTTCATCCAGCACAAAGGGAACGGGTTGCAGGAGAAACCCTTACTCTGGTTTCTCAGTCGGTTTCCTAGTGCCGGTTTGAAGTGCCTGCCGTTTTCACTGTAAAACCGAGTTGGAGCTTGTACCTCCCCATATATATGTATGGAGTGGAGTTGGCAACTGAAAAGAAACTTTGTGTTCCCTTCAAGTTAGGTGAAGGACGGCTTTCACACACACTTATCTCTCAGAACTGAGCATGTGGAGAGACGTTCGTTCATCCAGCACAAACGGAACGGGTTGCAGGAGAAACCCTTACTCTGGTTTCTCAGTCGGTTTCCTAGTGCCGGTTTGAAGTGCCTGCCGTTTTCACTGTAAAACCGAGGTGGAGCTTGTACCTCCCCATATATATGTATGGAGTGGAGTTGGCAACTGAAAAGAAACTTTGTGTTCCCTTCAAGCTAGGTGAAGGACGGCTTTCACACACACTTATCTCTCAGAACTGAGCATGTGGAGAGACGTTCGTTCATCCAGCACAAAGGGAACGGGTTGCAGGAGAAACCCTTACTCTGGTTTCTCAGTCTGTTTCCTAGTGCCGGTTTGAAGTGCCTGCCGTTTTCACTGTAAAACCGAGTTGGAGCTTGTCCCTCCCCATATATATGTATGGAGTGGAGTTGGCAACTGAAAAGAAACTTTGTGTTCCCTTCAATCTTGGTGAAGGACGGCTTTCACACTCACTTATCTCTCAGAACTGAGCATGTGGAGAGACGTTCGTTCATCCAGCACAAAGGGAACGGGTTGCAGGAGAAACCCTTACTCTGGATTCTCAGTCGGTTTCTTAGTGCCGGTTTGAAGTGCCTGCCGTTTTCACTGTAAAACCGAGTTGGAGCTTGTACCTCCCCATATATATGAATGGAGTGGATTTGTCAACTGAAAAGAAACTTTATGTTCCCTTCAAGCTAGGTGAAGGACGGCTTTCACACACACTTATCTCTCAGAACTGAGCATGTGGAGAGACGTTGGTTCATCCAGCACAAAGGGAACGGGTTGCAGGAGAAACCCTTACTCTGGTTTCTCAGTCTGTTTCCTAGTGCCGGTTTGAAGTGCCTGCCGTTTTCACTGTAAAACCGAGGTGGAGCTTGTACCTCCCCATATATATGTATGGAGTGGAGTTGGCAACTGAAAAGAAACTTTGTGTTCCCTTCAAGCTAGGTGAAGGACGGCTTTCACACACACTTATCTCTCAGAACTGAGCATGTGGAGAGACGTTCGTTCATCCAGCACAAAGGGAACGGGTTGCAGGAGAAACCCTTACTCTGGTTTCTCAGTCTGTTTCCTAGTGCCGGTTTGAAGTGCCTGCCGTTTTCACTGTAAAACCGAGTTGGAGCTTGTCCCTCCCCATATATATGTATGGAGTGGAGTTGGCAACTGAAAAGAAACTTTGTGTTCCCTTCAATCTTGGTGAAGGACGGCTTTCACACTCACTTATCTCTCAGAACTGAGCATGTGGAGAGACGTTCGTTCATCCAGCACAAAGGGAACGGGTTGCAGGAGAAACCCTTACTCTGGATTCTCAGTCGGTTTCTTAGTGCCGGTTTGAAGTGCCTGCCGTTTTCACTGTAAAACCGAGTTGGAGCTTGTACCTCCCCATATATATGAATGGAGTGGATTTGTCAACTGAAAAGAAACTTTATGTTCCCTTCAAGCTAGGTGAAGGACGGCTTTCACACACACTTATCTCTCAGAACTGAGCATGTGGAGAGACGTTCGTTCATCCAGCACAAAGGGAACGGGTTGCAGGAGAAACCCTTACTCTGGTTTCTCAGTCGGTTTCCTAGTGCCGGTTTGAAGTGCCTGCCGTTTTCACTGTAAAACCGAGTTGGAGCTTTTACCTCCCCATATATATGTATGGAGTGGTGTTGGCAACTGAAAAGAAACTTTGTGTTCCCTTCAAGCTAGGTGAAGGACGGCTTTCACACACACTTATCTCTCAGAACTGAGCATGTGGAGAGTCGTTCGTTCATCCAGCACAAAGGGAACGGGTTGCAGGAGAAACCCTTACTCTGGTTTCTCAGTCTGTTTCCTATTGTCGGTTTGAAGTGCCTGCCGTTTTCACTGTAAAACCGTGTTGGAACTTGTACCTCCCCATATATATGTATGGAGTGGAGTTGGCAACTGAAAAGAAACTTTGTGTTCCCTTCAAGCTAGGTGAAGGACGGCTTTCACACACACTTATCTCTCAGAACTGAGCATGTGGAGAGACGATCGTTCATCCAGCACAAAGGGAACGGGTTGCAGGAGAAACCGTTACTCTGGTTTCTCTGTCTGTTTCCTAGTGCCGGTTTGAAGTGCCTGCCGTTTTCACTGTAAAACCGAGTTGGAGCTTGTACCTCCCCATATATATGTATGGAGTGGTGTTGGTAACTGAAAAGAAACTTTGTGTTCCCTTCAAGCTAGGTGAAGGACGGCTTTCAAACACACTTATCTCTCAGAACTGAGCATGTGGAGAGACGTTCGTTCATCCAGCACAAAAGGAATGGGTTGCAGGAGAAACCCTTACTCTGGTTTCTCAGTCTGTTTCCTAGTGCCGGTTTGAAGTGCCTGCCGTTTTCACTGTAAAACCGAGTTGGAGCTTGTACCTACCCATATATATGTATGGAGTGGAGTTGGCAACTGAAAACAAACTTTGTGTTCCCTTCAAGCTAGGTGAAGGACGGCTTTCACACACACTTATCTCTCAGAACTGAGCATGTGGAGAGACGTTCGTTCATCCAGCACAAAGGGAACGGGTTGCAGGGGAAACCCTTACTCCAGTTTCTCAGTCTGTTTCCTAGTGCCGGTTTGAAGTGCCTGCCGTTTTCACTGTAAAACCGAGTTGGAGCTTGTACCTCCCCATATATATGTATGGAGTGGAGTTGGCAACTGAAAAGAAACTTTGAGTTCCCTTCAAGCTAGGTGAAGGACGACTTTCACACACACTTATCTCTCAGAACTGAGCATGTGGAGAGACGTTCGTTCATCCAGCACAAAGGGAACGGGTTGCAGGAGAAACCCTTACTCTGGTTTCTCAGTCTGTTTCCTAGTGCCGCTTTGAAGTGCCTGCCGTTTTCACTGTAAAACCGAGTTGGAGCTTGTACCTCCCCATATATATATATGGAGTGGAGTTGGCAACTGAAAAGAAACTTTGTGTTCCCTTCAAGCTAGTTGAAGGACGGCTTTCACACACACTTATCTCTCAGAACTGAGCATGTGGAGAGACGTTCGTTCATCCAGCACAAAGGGAACGGGTTGCAGGAGAAACCCTTACTCTGGTTTCTCAGTCGGTTTCCTAGTGCCGGTTTGAAGTGCCTGCCGTTTTCACTGTAAAACCGAGTTGGAGCTTGTACCTCCCCATATATATGTATGGAGTGGAGTTGGCAACTGAAAAGAAACTTTGTGTTCCCTTCAAGCTAGGTGAAGGACGGCTTTCACACACACTTATCTCTCAGAACTGAGCATGTGGAGAGACGTTCGTTCATCCAGCACAAAGGGAACGGGTTGCAGGAGAAACCCTTACTCTGGATTCTCAGTCGGTTTCCTAGTGCCGGTTTGAAGTGCCTGCCGTTTTCACTATAAAACCGAGTTGGAGCTTGTACCTACCCATATATATGTATGGAGTGGAGTTGGCAACTGAAAAGAAACTTTGTGTTCCCTTCAAGCTAGGTGAAGGACGGCTTTCACACACACTTATCTCTCAGAACTGAGCATGTGGAGAGACGTTGGTTCATCCAGCACAAAGGGAACGGGTTGCAGGAGAAACCCTTACTCTGGTTTCTCAGTCTGTTTCCTAGTGCCGGTTTGAAGTGCCTGCCGTTTTCACTGTAAAACCGAGGTGGAGCTTGTACCTCCCCATATATATGTATGGAGTGGAGTTGGCAACTGAAAAGAAACTTTGTGTTCCCTTCAAGCTAGGTGAAGGACGGATTTCACACACACTTATCTCTCAGAACTGAGCATGTGGAGAGACGTTCGTTCATCCAGCACAAAGGGAACGGGTTGCAGGAGAAACCCTTACTCTGGTTTCTCAGTCTGTTTCCTAGTGCCGGTTTGAAGTGCCTGCCGTTTTCACTGTAAAACCGAGTTGGAGCTTGTCCCTCCCCATATATATGTATGGAGTGGAGTTGGCAACTGAAAAGAAACTTTGTGTTCCCTTCAATCTTGGTGAAGGACGGCTTTCACACTCACTTATCTCTCAGAACTGAGCATGTGGAGAGACGTTCGTTCATCCAGCACAAAGGGAACGGGTTGCAGGAGAAACCCTTACTCTGGATTCTCAGTCGGTTTCTTAGTGCCGGTTTGAAGTGCCTGCCGTTTTCACTGTAAAACCGAGTTGGAGCTTGTACCTCCCCATATATATGAATGGAGTGGATTTGTCAACTGAAAAGTAACTTTATGTTCCCTTCAAGCTAGGTGAAGGACGGCTTTCACACACACTTATCTCTCAGAACTGAGCATGTGGAGAGACGTTCGTTCATCCAGCACAAAGGGAACGGGTTGCAGGAGAAACCCTTACTCTGGTTTCTCAGTCGGTTTCCTAGTGCCGGTTTGAAGTGCCTGCCGTTTTCACTGTAAAACCGAGTTGGAGCTTTTACCTCCCCATATATATGTATGGAGTGGAGTTGGCAACTGAAAAGAAACTTTGTGTTCCCTTCAAGCTAGGTGAAGGACGGGTTTCACACACACTTATCTCTCAGAACTGAGCATGTGGAGAGACGTTCGTTCATCCAGCACAAAGGGAACGGGTTGCAGGAGAAACCCTTACTCTGGTTTCTCAGTCTGTTTCCTATTGTCGGTTTGAAGTGCCTGCCGTTTTCACTGTAAAACCGAGTTGGAACTTGTACCTCCCCATATATATGTATGGAGTGGAGTTGGCAACTGAAAAGAAACTTTGTGTTCCCTTCAAGCTAGGTGAAGGACGGCTTTCACACACACTTATCTCTCAGAACTGAGCATGTGGAGAGACGATCGTTCATCCAGCACAAAGGGAACGGGTTGCAGGAGAAACCGTTACTCTGGTTTCTCTGTCTGTTTCCTAGTGCCGGTTTGAAGTGCCTGCCGTTTTCACTGTAAAACCGAGTTGGAGCTTGTACCTCCCCATATATATGTATGGAGTGGTGTTGGTAACTGAAAAGAAACTTTGTGTTCCCTTCAAGCTAGGTGAAGGACGGCTTTCACACACACTTATCTCTCAGAACTGAGCATGTGGAGAGACGTTCGTTCATCCAGCACAAAGGGAACGGGTTGCAGGAGAAACCCTTACTCTGGTTTCTCAGTCTGTTTCCTAGTGCCGGGTTGAAGTGCCTGCCGTTTTCACTGTAAAACCGAGTTGGAGCTTGTACCTCCCCATATATATGTATGGAGTGGAGTTGGCAACTGAAAAGAAACTTTGTGTTCCCTTCAAGCTAGGTGAAGGACGGCTTTCACACACACTTATCTCTCAGAACTGAGCATGTGGAGAGACGTTCGTTCATCCAGCACAAAGGGAACGGGTTGCAGGAGAAACCCTTACTCTGGTTTCTCAGTCTGTTTCCTAGTGCCGGTTTGAAGTGCCTGCCGTTTTCTCTGTAAAACCGAGTTGGAGCTTGTACCTCCCCATATATATGTATGGAGTGGAGTTGGCAACTGAAAAGAAACTTTGTGTTCCCTTCAAGCTAGGTGAAGGACGGCTTTCACACACACTTATCTCTCAGATCTGAGCATGTGGAGAGACGTTCGTTCATCCAGCACAAAGGGAACGGGTTGCAGGAGAAACCCTTACTCTGGTTTCTCAGTGTGTTTCCTAGGGCCGGTTTGAAGTGCCTGCCGTTTTCACTGTAAATCCGATTTGGAGCTTGTACCTCCCCATATATATGTATGGAGTGGAGTTGGCAACTGAAAAGAAACTTTGTGTTCCCTTCAAGGTAGGTGAAGGACATCTTTCACACACACATATCTCTCAGAACTGAGCATGTGGAGAGACGTTCGTTCATCCTGTACAAAGGGAACGGGTTGCAGGAGAAACCCTTACTCTGGTTTCTCTGTCTGTTTCCTATTGCCGGTTTGAAGTGCCTGCCGTTTTCACTGTAAAACCGAGTTGGAGCTTGTACCTCCCCATATATATGTATGGAGTGGAGTTGGCAACTGAAAAGAAACTTTGTGTTCCCTTCAAGCTAGGTGAAGGACGGCTTTCACACACACTTATCTCTCAGAACTGAGCATGTGGAGAGACGATCGTTCATCCAGCACAAAGGGAACGGGTTGTAGGAGAAACCCTTACTCTGGTTTCTCTGTCTGATTCCTAGTGCCGGTTTGAAGTGCCTGCCGTTTTCACTGTAAAACCGAGTTGGAGCTTGTACCTCCCCATATATATGTATGGAGTGGTGTTGGCAACTGAAAAGAAACTTTGTGTTCCCTTCAAGCTAGGTGAAGGACGGCTTTCACACACACTTATCTCTCAGAACTGAACATGTGGAGAGACGTTCTTTCATCCAGCACAAAGGGAACGGGTTGCAGGAGAAACCCTTACTCTGGTTTCTCAGTCGGTTTCCTAGTGCCGGTTTGAAGTGCCTGCCGTTTTCACTGTAAAACCGAGTTGGAGCTTGTACCTCCCCATATATATGTATGGAGTGGAGTTGGCAACTGAAAAGAAACTTTGTGTTCCCTTCAAGCTAGGTGAAGGACGGCTTTCACACACACTTATCTCTCAGATCTGAGCATGTGGAGAGACGTTCGTTCATCCAGCACAAAGGGAACGGGTTGCAGGAGAAACCCTTACTCTGGTTTCTCCGTGTGTTTCCTAGGGCCGGTTTGAAGTGCCTGCCGTTTTCACTGTAAATCCGAGTTGGAGCTTGTACCTCCCCATATATATGTATGGAGTGGAGTTGGCAACTGGAAAGAAACTTTGTGTTCCCTTCAAGCTAGGTGAAGGACGGCTTTCACACACACTTATCTCTCAGAACTGAGCATGTGGAGAGACGTTCGTTCATCCTGTACAAAGGGAACGGGTTGCAGGAGAAACCCTTACTCTGGTTTCTCAGTCTGTTTCCTATTGCCGGTTTGAAGTGCCTGCCGTTTTCACTGTAAAATCGAGTTGGAGCTTGTACCTCCCCATATATATGTATGGAGTGGAGTTGGCAACTGAAAAGAAACTTTGTGTTCCCTTCAAGCTAGGTGAAGGACGGCTTTCACACACACTTATCTCTCAGATCTGAGCATGTGGAGAGACGTTCGTTCATCCAGCACAAAGGGAACGGGTTGCAGGAGAAACCCTTACTCTGGTTTCTCAGTGTGTTTCCTAGGGCCGGTTTGAAGTGCCTGCCGTTTTCACTGTAAATCCGATTTGGAGCTTGTACCTCCCCATATATATGTATGGAGTGGAGTTGGCAACTGAAAAGAAACTTTGTGTTCCCTTCAAGGTAGGTGAAGGACATCTTTCACACACACTTATCTCTCAGAACTGAGCATGTGGAGAGACGTTCGTTCATCCTGTACAAAGGGAACGGGTTGCAGGAGAAACCCTTACTCTGGTTTCTCTGTCTGTTTCCTATTGCCGGTTTGAAGTGCCTGCCGTTTTCACTGTAAAACCGAGTTGGAGCTTGTACCTCCCCATATATATGTATGGAGTGGAGTTGGCAACTGAAAAGAAACTTTGTGTTCCCTTCAAGCTAGGTGAAGGACGGCTTTCACACACACTTATCTCTCAGAACTGAGCATGTGGAGAGACGATCGTTCATCCAGCACAAAGGGAACGGGTTGCAGGAGAAACCCTTACTCTGGTTTCTCTGTCTGTTTCCTAGTGCCGGTTTGAAGTGCCTGCCGTTTTCACTGTAAAACCGAGTTGGAGCTTGTACCTCCCCATATATATGTATGGAGTGGTGTTGGCAACTGAAAAGAAACTTTGTGTTCCCTTCAAGCTAGGTGAAGGACGGCTTTCACACACACTTATCTCTCAGAACTGAGCATGTGGAGAGACGTTCTTTCATCCAGCACAAAGGGAACGGGTTGCAGGAGAAACGCTTACTCTGGTTTCTCAGTCGGTTTCCTAGTGCCGGTTTGAAGTGCCTGCCGTTTTCACTGTAAAACCGAGTTGGAGCTTGTACCTCCCCATATATATGTATGGAGTGGAGTTGGCAACTGAAAAGAAACTTTGTGTTCCCTTCAAGCTAGGTGAAGGACGGCTTTCACACACAATTATCTCTCAGATCTGAGCATGTGGAGAGACGTTCGTTCATCCAGCACAAAGGGAACGGGTTGCAGGAGAAACCCTTACTCTGGTTTCTCAGTGTGTTTCCTAGGGCCGGTTTGAAGTGCCTGCCGTTTTCACTGTAAATCAGAGTTGGAGCTTGTACATCCCCATATATATGAATGGATTGGAGTTGGCAACTGAAAAGAAACTTTGTGTTCCCTTCAAGCTAGGTGAAGGACGGCTTTCACACACACTTATCTCTCAGAACTGAGCATGTGGAGAGACGTTCGTTCATCCTGTACAAAGGGAACGGGTTGCAGGAGAAACCCTTACTCTGGTTTCTCAGTCTGTTTCCTTGTGCCGGTTTGAAGTGCCTGCCGTTTTCACTGTAAAATCGAGTTGGAGCTTGTACCTCCCCATATATATGTATGGAGTGGAGTTGGCAACTGAAAAGAAACTTTGTGTTCCCTTCAAGCTAGGTGAAGGACGGCTTTCACACACATTTATCTCTCAGAACTGAGCATGTGGAGAAACGATCGTTCATCCAGCACAAAGGGAACGGGTTGCAGGAGAAACACTTACTCTGGTTTCTCTGTCTGTTTCCTAGTGCCGGTTTGAAGTGCTTGCCGTTTTCACTGTAAAACCGAGTTGGAGCTTGTACCTCCCCATATATATGTATGGAATGGTGTTGGCAACTGAAAAGAAACTTTGTGTTCCCTTCAAGCTAGGTGAAGGACGGCTTTCACACACACTTATCTCTCAGAACTGAGCATGTGGAGAGACGTTCGTTCATCCAGCACAAAGGGAACGGGTTGCAGGAGAAACCCTTACTCTGGTTTCTCAGTCTGTTTCCTAGTGCCGGGTTGAAGTGCCTGCCGTTTTCACTCTAAAGCCGAGTTGGACCTTGTACCTCCCCATATATATGTATGGAGTGGAGTTGGCAACTGAAAAGAAACTTTGTGTTCCCTTCAAGCTAGGTGAAGGACGGCTTTCACACACACTTATCTCTCAGAACTGAGCATGTGGAGAGACGTTCGTTCATCCAGCACAAAGGGAACGGGTTGCAGGAGAAACCCTTACTCTGGTTTCTCAGTCTGTTTCCTAGTGCCGGTTTGAAGTGCCTGCCATTTTCTCTGTAAAACCGAGTTGGAGCTTGTACCTCCCCATATATATGTATGGAATGGAGTTGGCAACTGAAAAGAAACTTTGTGTTCCCTTCAAGCTAGGTGAAGGACGGCTTTCAAACACACTTATCTCTCAGAACTGAGCATGTGGAGAGACGTTCGTTCATCCAGCACAAAAGGAATGGTTTGCAGGAGAAACCCTTACTCTGGTTTCTCAGTCTGTTTCCTAGTGCCGGTTTGAAGTGCCTGCCGTTTTCACTGTAAAACCGAGTTGGAGCTTGTACCTACCCATATATATGTATGGATTGGAGATGGCAACTGAAAAGAAACTTTGTGTTCCCTTCAAGCTAGGTGAAGGACGGCTTTCACACACACTTATCTCTCAGAACTGAGCATGTGGAGAGACGTTCGTTCATCCAGCACAAAGGGAACGGGTTGCAGGAGAAACCCTTACTCTGGTTTCTCAGTCTGTTTCCTAGTGCCGCTTTGAAGTGCCTGCCGTTTTCAATGTAAAACCGAGTTGGAGCTTGTACCTCCCCATATATATGTATGGAGTGGAGTTGTCAACTGAAAAGAAACTTTGTGTTCCCTTCAAGCTAGGTGAAGGACGGCTTTCACACACACTTATCTCTCAGAACTGAGCATGTGGAGAGACGTTCGTTCATCCAGCACAAAGCGAACGGGTTGCAGGAGAAACCCTTACTCTGGTTTCTCAGTCGGTTTCCTAGTGCCGGTTTGAAGTGCCTGCCGTTTTCACTGTAAAACCGAGTTGGAGCTTGTACCTCCCCATATATATGTATGGAGTGGAGTTGGCAACTGAAAAGAAACTTTGTGTTCCCTTCAAGCTAGGTGAAGGACGGCTTTCACACACACTTATCTCTCAGATCTGAGCATGTGGAGAGACGTTCGTTCATCCAGCACAAAGGGAACGGGTTGCAGGAGAAACCCTTACTCTGGTTTCTCAGTGTGTTTCCTAGGGCCGGTTTGAAGTGCCTGCCGTTTTCACTGTAAATCCGAGTTGGAGCTTGTACATCCCCATATATATGAATGGAGTGGAGTTGGCAACTGAAAAGAAACTTTGTGTTCCCTTCAAGCTAGGTGAAGGACGGCTTTCACACACACTTATCTCTCAGAACTGAGCATGTGGAGAGACGTTCGTTCATCCTGTACAAAGGGAACGGGTTGCAGGAGAAACCCTTACTCTGGTTTCTCAGTCTGTTTCCTATTGCCGGTTTGAAGTGCCTGCCGTTTTCACTGTAAAATCGAGTTGGAGCTTGTACCTCCCCATATATATGTATGGAGTGGAGTTGGCAACTGAAAAGAAACTTTGTGTTCCCTTCAAGCTAGGTGAAGGACGGCTTTCACACACACTTATCTCTCAGAACTGAGCATGTGGAGAAACGATCGTTCATCCAGCACAAAGGGAACGGGTTGCAGGAGAAACACTTACTCTGGTTTCTCTGTCTGTTTCCAAGTGCCGGTTTGAAGTGCTTGCCGTTTTCACTGTAAAACCGAGTTGGAGCTTGTACCTCCCCATATATATGTATGGAATGGTGTTGGCAACTGAAAAGAAACTTTGTGTTCCCTTCAAGCTAGTTGAAGGACGGCTTTCACACACACTTATCTCTCAGAACTGAGCATGTGGAGAGACGTTCGTTCATCCAGCACAAAGGGAACGGGTTGCAGGAGAAACCCTTACTCTGGTTTCTCAGTCTGTTTCCTAGTGCCGGGTTGAAGTGCCTGCCGTTTTCACTCTAAAGCCGAGTTGGAGCTTGTACCTCCCCATATATATGTATGGAGTGGAGTTGGCAACTGAAAAGAAACTTTGTGTTCCCTTCAAGCTAGGTGAAGGACGGCTTTCACACACACTTATCTCTCAGAACTGAGCATGTGGAGAGACGTTCGTTCATCCAGCACAAAGGGAACGGGTTGCAGGAGAAACCCTTACTCTGGTTTCTCAGTCTGTTTCCTAGTGCCGGTTTGAAGTGCCTGCCATTTTCTCTGTAAAACCGAGTTGGAGCTTGTACCTCCCCATATATATGTATGGAGTGGAGTTGGCAACTGAAAAGAAACTTTGTGTTCCCTTCAAGCTAGGTGAAGGACGGCTTTCAAACACACTTATCTCTCAGAACTGAGCATGTGGAGAGACGTTCGTTCATCCAGCACAAAAGGAATGGGTTGCAGGAGAAACCCTTACTCTGGTTTCTCAGTCTGTTTCCTAGTGCCGGTTTGAAGTGCCTGCCGTTTTCACTGTAAAACCGAGTTGGAGCTTGTACCTACCCATATATATGTATGGATTGGAGATGGCAACTGAAAAGAAACTTTGTGTTCCCTTCAAGCTAGGTGAAGGACGGCTTTCACACACACTTATCTCTCAGAACTGAGCATGTGGAGAGACGTTCGTTCATCCAGCACAAAGGGAACGGGTTGCAGGAGAAACCCTTACTCTGGTTTCTCAGTCTGTTTCCTAGTGCCGCTTTGAAGTGCCTGCCGTTTTCACTGTAAAACCGAGTTGGAGCTTGTACCTCCCCATATATATGTATGGAGTGGAGTTGGCAACTGAAAAGAAACTTTGTGTTCCCTTCAAGCTAGGTGAAGGACGGCTTTCACACACACTTATCTCTCAGAACTGAGCATGTGGAGAGACGTTCGTTCATCCAGCACAAAGGGAACGGGTTGCAGGAGAAACCCTTACTCTGGTTTCTCAGTCGGTTTCCTAGTGCCGGTTTGAAGTGCCTGCCGTTTTCACTGTAAAACCGAGTTGGAGCTTGTACCTCCCCATATATATGTATGGAGTGGAGTTGGCAACTGAAAAGAAACTTTGTGTTCCCTTCAAGCTAGGTGAAGGACGGCTTTCACACACACTTATCTCTCAGAACTGAGCATGTGGAGAGACTTTGGTTCATCCAGCACAAAGGGAACGGGTTGCAGGAGAAACCCTTACTCTGGTTTCTCAGTCTGTTTCCTAGTGCCGGTTTGAAGTGCCTGCCATTTTCACTCTAAAACCGAGTTGGAGCTTGTACCTCCCCATATATATGTATGGAGTGGAGTTGGCAACTGAAAAGAAACTTTGTGTTCCCTTCAAGCTAGGTGAAGGACGGCTTTCACACACACTTATCTCTCAGAACTGAGCATGTGGAGAGACGTTCGTTCATCCAGCACAAAGGGAACGGGTTGCAGGAGAAACCCTTACTCTGGTTTCTCAGTCGGTTTCCTAGTGCCGGTTTGAAGTGCCTGCCGTTTTCACTGTAAAACCGAGTTGGAGCTTGTACCTCCCCATATATATGTATGGAGTGGAGTTGGCAACTGAAAAGAAACTTTGTGTTCCCTTCAAGCTAGGTGAAGGACGGCTTTCACACACACTTATCTCTCAGAACTGAGCATGTGGAGAGACGTTCGTTCATCCAGCACAAAGGGAACGGGTTGCAGGAGAAACCCTTACTCTGGTTTCTCAGTCTGTTTCCTAGTGCCGGTTTGAAGTGCCTGCCTTTTTCACTGTAAATCCGAGTTGGAGCTTGTACCTCCCCATATATATGTATGGAGTGGAGTTGGCAACTGAAAAGAAACTTTGTGTTCCCTTCAAGCTAGGTGAAGGACGGCTTTCACACACACTTATCTCTCAGAACTGAGCATGTGGAGAGACGTTCGTTCATCCAACACAAAGGGAACGGGTTGCAAGAGAAACACTTACTCTGGTTTCTCAGTCTGTTTCCTTGTGCCGGTTTGAAGTGCCTGCCGTTTTCACTGTAAAACCGAGTTGGAGCTTGTACCTCCCCATATATATGTATGGAGTGGAGTTGTCAACTGAAAAGAAACTTTGTGTTCCCTTCAAGCTAGGTGAAGGACGGCTTTCACACACACTTATCTCTCAGAACTGAGCATGTGGAGAGACGTTGGTTCATCCAGCACAAAGGGAACGGGTTGCAGGAGGAACCCTTACTCTGGTTTCTCAGTCTGTTTCCTAGTGCCGGTTTGAAGTGCCTGCCATTTTCACTCTAAAACCGAGTTGGAGCTTGTACCTCCCCATATATATGTATGGAGTGGAGTTGGCAACTGAAAAGAAACTTTGTGTTCCCTTCAAGCTAGGTGAAGGACGGCTTTCACACACACTTATCTCTCAGAACTGAGCATGTGGAGAGACGTTCGTTCATCCAGCACAAAGGGAACGGGTTGCAGGAGAAACCCTTACTCTGGTTTCTCAGTCGGTTTCCTAGTGCCGGTTTGAAGTGCCTGCCGTTTTCACTGTAAAACCGAGTTGGAGCTTGTACCTCCCCATATATATGTATGGAGTGGAGTTGGCAACTGAAAAGAAACTTTGTGTTCCCTTCAAGCTAGGTGAAGGACGGCTTTCACACACACTTATCTCTCAGAACTGAGCATGTGGAGAGACGTTCGTTCATCCAGCACAAAGGGAACGGGTTGCAGGAGAAACCCTTACTCTGGTTTCTCAGTCTGTTTCCTAGTGCCGGTTTGAAGTGCCTGCCTTTTTCACTGTAAATCCGAGTTGGAGCTTGTACCTCCCCATATATATGTATGGAGTGGAGTTGGCAACTGAAAAGAAACTTTGTGTTCCCTTCAAGCTAGGTGAAGGACGGCTTTCACACACACTTATCTCTCAGAACTGAGCATGTGGAGAGACGTTCGTTCATCCAACACAAAGGGAACGGGTTGCAAGAGAAACACTTACTCTGGTTTCTCAGTCTGTTTCCTTGTGCCGGTTTGAAGTGCCTGCCGTTTTCACTGTAAAACCGAGTTGGAGCTTGTACCTCCCCATATATATGTATGGAGTGGAGTTGTCAACTGAAAAGAAACTTTGTGTTCCCTTCAAGCTAGGTGAAGGACGGCTTTCACACACACTTATCTCTCAGAACTGAGCATGTGGAGAGACGTTGGTTCATCCAGCACAAAGGGAACGGGTTGCAGGAGAAACCCTTACTCTGGTTTCTCAGTCTGTTTCCTAGTGCCGGTTTGAAGTGCCTGCCATTTTCACTCTAAAACCGAGTTGGAGCTTGTACCTCCCCATATATATGTATGGAGTGGAGTTGGCAACTGAAAAGAAACTTTGTGTTCCCTTCAAGCTAGGTGAAGGACGGCTTTCACACACACTTATCTCTCAGAACTGAGCATGTGGAGAGACGTTCGTTCATCCAGCACAAAGGGAACGGGTTGCAGGAGAAACCCTTACTCTGGTTTCTCAGTCGGTTTCCTAGTGCCGGTTTGAAGTGCCTGCCGTTTTCACTGTAAAACCGAGTTGGAGCTTGTACCTCCCCATATATATGTATGGAGTGGAGTTGGCAACTGAAAAGAAACTTTGTGTTCCCTTCAAGCTAGGTGAAGGACGGCTTTCACACACACTTATCTCTCAGAACTGAGCATGTGGAGAGACGTTCGTTCATCCAACACAAAGGGAACGGGTTGCAAGAGAAACACTTACTCTGGTTTCTCAGTCTGTTTCCTTGTGCCGGTTTGAAGTGCCTGCCGTTTTCACTGTAAAACCGAGTTGGAGCTTGTACCTCCCCATATATATGTATGGAGTGGAGTTGTCAACTGAAAAGAAACTTTGTGTTCCCTTCAAGCTAGGTGAAGGACGGCTTTCACACACACTTATCTCTCAGAACTGAGCATGTGGAGAGACGTTGGTTCATCCAGCACAAAGGGAACTGGTTGCAGGAGAAACCCTTACTCTGGTTTCTCAGTCTGTTTCCTAGTGCCGGTTTGAAGTGCCTGCCATTTTCACTCTAAAACCGAGTTGGAGCTTGTACCTCCCCATATATATGTATGGAGTGGAGTTGGCAACTGAAAAGAAACTTTGTGTTCCCTTCAAGCTAGGTGAAGGACGGCTTTCACACACACTTATCTCTCAGAACTGAGCATGTGGAGAGACGTTCGTTCATCCAGCACAAAGGGAACGGGTTGCAGGAGAAACCCTTACTCTGGTTTCTCAGTCGGTTTCCTAGTGCCGGTTTGAAGTGCCTGCCGTTTTCACTGTAAAACCGAGTTGGAGCTTGTACCTCCCCATATATATGTATGGAGTGGAGTTGGCAACTGAAAAGAAACTTTGTGTTCCCTTCAAGCTAGGTGAAGGACGGCTTTCACACACACTTATCTCTCAGAACTGAGCATGTGGAGAGACGTTCGTTCATCCAGCACAAAGGGAACGGGTTGCAGGAGAAACCCTTACTCTGGTTTCTCAGTCTGTTTCCTAGTGCCGGTTTGAAGTGCCTGCCGTTTTCACTGTAAATCCGAGTTGGAGCTTGTACCTCCCCATATATATGTATGGAGTGGAGTTGGCAACTGAAAAGAAACTTTGTGTTCCCTTCAAGCTAGGTGAAGGACGGCTTTCACACACACTTATCTCTCAGAACTGAGCATGTGGAGAGACGTTCGTTCATCCAACACAAAGGGAACGGGTTGCAGGAGAAACACTTACTCTGGTTTCTCAGTCTGTTTCCTAGTGCCGGTTTGAAGTGCCTGCCGTTTTCACTGTAAAACCGAGTTGGAGCTTGTACCTCCCCATATATATGTATGGAGTGGAGTTGGCAACTGAAAAGAAACTTTGTGTTCCCTTCAAGCTAGGTGAAGGACGGCTTTCACACACACTTATCTCTCAGAACTGAGCATGTGGAGAGACGTTCGTTCATCCAGCACAAAGGGAACGGGTTGCAGGAGAAACCCTTACTCTGGTTTCTCAGTCTGTTTCCTAGTGCCGGTTTGAAGTGCCTGCCGTTTTCACTGTAAAACCGAGTTGGAGCTTGTACCTCCCCATATATATGTATGGAGTGGAGTTGGCAACTGAAAAGAAACTTTGTGTTCCCTTCAAGCTAGGTGAAGGACGGCTTTCACACACACTTATCTCTCAGAACTGAGCATGTGGAGAGACGTTCATTCATCCAGCACAATGGGAACGGTTTGCAGGAGAAACCCTTACACTGGTTTCTCAGTCTGTTTCCTAGTGCCGGTTTGAAGTGCCTAACGTTTTCACTGTAAAACCGAGTTGGAGCTTGTACCTCCCCATATATATGTATGGAGTGGAGTTGGCAACTGAAAAGAAACTTTGTGTTTCCTTCAAACTAGGTGAAGGACGGATTTCACACACACTTATCTCTCAGAACTGAGCATGTGGGGAGACGTTCGTTCATCCAGCACAAAGGGAACGGGTTGCAGGAGAAACCCTTACTCTGGTTTCTCAGTCGGTTTCCTAGTGCCGGTTTGAAGTGCCTGCCGTTTTCACTGTAAAACCGAGTTGGAGCTTGTACCTCCCCTATATATGTATGGAGTGGATTTGGCAACTGAAAAGAAACTTTGTGTTCTCTTCAAGCTAGGTGAAGGACGGCTTTCACACAGACTTATCTCTCAGAACTGAGCATGTGGAGAGACGTTCGTTCATCCAGCACAAAGGGAACGGTTTGCAGGAGAAACCCTTACTCTGGTTTCTCAGTCTGTTTCCTAGTGCCGGTTTGAAGTGCCTGCCGTTTTCACTGTAAAACCGAGTTGGAGCTTGTACATTCCCATATATATGTATGGAGTGGAGTTGGCAACTGAAAAGAAACTTTGTGTTCCCTTCAAGCTAGGTGAAGGACGGCTTTCACACACACTTATCTCTCAGAACTGAGCATGTGGAGGGACGTTCGTTCATCCAGCACAAAGGGAACGGGTTGCAGGAGAAACCCTTACTCTGGTTTCTCAGTCGGTTTCCTAGTGCCGGTTTGAAGTGCCTGCCGTTTTCACTGTAAAACCGAGTTGGAGCTTGTCCCTCCCCATATATATGTATGGAGTGGAGTTGGCAACTGAAAAGAAACTTTGTGTTCCCTTCAAGCTAGGTGAAGGACGGCTTTCACACACACTTATCTCTCTGAACTGAGCATGTGGAGAGACGTTCGTTCATCCAGCACAAAGGGAACGGGTTGCAGGAGAAACCCTTACTCTGGTTTCTCAGTCTGTTTCCTAGTGCCGGTTTGAAGTGCCTGCCGTTTTCACTGTAAAACCGAGTTGGAGCTTGTACCTCCCCATATATATGTATGGAGTGGAGTTGGCAACTGAAAAGAAACTTTGTGTTCCCTTCAAGCTAGGTGAAGGACGGCTTTCACACACACTTATCTCTCAGAACTGAGCATGTGGAGAGACGTTCGTTCATCCAGCACAAAGGGAACGGGTTGCAGGAGAAACCCTTACTCTGGTTTCTCAGTCTGTTTCCTAGTGCCGGTTTGAAGTGCCTGCCGTTTTCACTGTAAAACCGAGTTGGAGCTTGTACCTCCCCATATATATGTATGGAGTGGAGTTGGCAACTTAAAAGAAACTTTGTGTTCCCTTCAAGCTAGGTGAAGGACGGCTTTCACACACAATTATCTCTCAGAACTGAGCATGTGGAGAGACGTTCGTTCATCCAGCACAAAGGGAACGGGTTGCAGGAGAAACCCTTACTCTGGTTTCTCAGTCGGTTTCCTAGTGCCGGTTTGAAGTGCCTGCCGTTTTCACTGTAAAAACCGAGTTGGAGCTTGTACCTCCCCATATATATGTATGGAGTGGAGTTGGCAACTGAAAAGAAACTTTGTGTTCCCTTCAAGCTAGGTGAAGGACGGCTTTCACACACACTTATCTCTCAGAACTGAGCATGTGGAAAGACGTTCGTTCATCCAGCACAAAGGGAACGGGTTGCAGGAGAAACCCTTACTCTGGTTTCTCAGTCTGTTTCCTAGTGCCGGTATGAAGTGCCTGCCGTTTTCACTGTAAAACCGAGTTGGAGCTTGTCCCTCCCCATATATATGTATGGAGTGGAGTTGGCAACTGAAAAGAAACTTTGTGTTCCCTTCAAGCTAGGTGAAGGACGGCTTTCACACACACTTATCTCTCAGAACTGAGCATGTGGAGAGACGTTCGTTCATCCAGCACAAAGGGAACGGGTTGCAGGAGAAACCCTTACTCTGGTTTCTCAGTCGGTTTCCTAGTGCCGGTTTGAAGTGCCTGCCGTTTTCACTGTAAAACCGAGTTGGAGCTTGTACCTCCCCATATATATGTATGGAGTGGATTTGACAACTGAAAAGAAACTTTGTGTTCCCTTCAAGCTAGGTGAAGGACGGCTTTCACACACACTTATCTCTCAGAACTGAGCATGTGGAGAGACGTTCGTTCATCCAGCACAAAGGGAACGGGTTGCAGGAGAAACCCTTACTCTGGTTTCTCAGTCTGTTTCCTAGTGCCGGTATGAAGTGCCTGCCGTTTTCACTGTAAAACCGAGTTGGAGCTTGTCCCTCCCCATATATATGTATGGAGTGGAGTTGGCAACTGAAAAGAAACTTTGTGTTCCCTTCAAGCTAGGTGAAGGACGGCTTTCACACACACTTATCTCTCAGAACTGAGCATGTGGAGAGACGTTCGTTCATCCAGCACAAAGGGAACGGGTTGCAGGAGAAACCCTTACTCTGGTTTCTCAGTCGGTTTCCTAGTGCCGGTTTGAAGTGCCTGCCGTTTTCACTGTAAAACCGAGTTGGAGCTTGTACCTCCCCATATATATGTATGGAGTGGATTTGACAACTGAAAAGAAACTTTGTGTTCCCTTCAAGCTAGGTTAAGGACGGCTTTCACACACACTTATCTCTCAGAACTGAGCATGTGGAGAGACGTTCGTTCATCCAGCACAAAGGGAACGGGTTGCAGGAGAAACCCTTACTCTGGTTTCTCAGTCGGTTTCCTAGTGCCGGTTTGAAGTGCGTGCCGTTTTCACTGTAAAACCGAGTTGGAGCTTGTACCTCCCCATATATATGTATGGAGTGGAGTTGGCAACTGAAAAGAAACTTTGTGTTCCCTTCAAGCTAGGTGAAGGACGGCTTTCACACACACTTATCTCTCAGAACTGAGCATGTGGAGAGACGATCGTTCATCCAGCACAAAGGGAACGGGTTGCAGGAGAAACCCTTACTCTGGTTTCTCAGTCGGTTTCCTAGTGCCGGTTTGAAGTGCCTGCCGTTTTCACTGTAAAACCGAGTTGGAGCTTGTGCCTCCCCATATATATGTATGGAGTGGAGTTGGCAACTGAAAAGAAACTTTGTGTTCCCTTCAAGCTAGGTGAAAGACGGCTTTCACACACACTTATCTCTCAGAACTGAGCATGTGGAGAGACGTTCGTTCATCCAGCACAAAGGGAACGGTTTGCAGGAGAAACCCATACTCTGGTTTCTCAGTCTGTTTCCTAGTGCCGGTTTGAAGTGCCTGCCGTTTTCACTGTAAAACCGAGTTGGGGCTTGTACCTCCCCATATATATGTATGGAGTGGAGTTGGCAACTGAAAAAAAACTTTGTGTTCCCTTCAAGCTAGGTGAAGGACGGCTTTCACACACGTATCTCTCAGAACTGAGCATGTGGAGAGACGTTCGTTCATCCATCACAAAAGGAACGGATTGCAGGAGAAACCCTTACTCTGGTTTCTCAGTCTGTTTCCTAGTGCCGGTTTGAAGTGCCTGCCGTTTTCACTGTAAAACCGAGTTGGAGCTTGTACCTCCCCATATATATGTATGGAGGGGAGTTGGCAACTGAAAAGAAACTTTGTGTTCCCTTCAAGCTAGGTGAAGGACGGCTTTCACACACACTTATCTCTCAGAACTGAGCATGTGGAGAGACGTTCGTTCATCCAGAACAAAGGGAACAGGTTGCAGGAGAAACTCTTACTCTGGATTCTCAGTCGGTTTCCTAGTGCCGGTTTGAAGTGCCTGCCGTTTTCACTGTAAAACCGAGTTGGAGCTTGTACCTCCCCATATATATGTATGGAGTGGAGTTGGCAACTGAAAAGAAACTTTGTGTTCCCTTCAAGCTAGGTGAAGGACGGCTTTCACACACACTTTCTCTCAGAACTGAGCAAGTGGAGAGACGTTCGTTCATCCAGCACAAAGGGAACAGTTTGCAGGAGAAACCCTTACTCTGGTTTCTCAGTCTGTTTCCTAGTGCCGGTTTGAAGTGCCTGCCGTTTTCACTGTAAAACCGAGTTGGAGCTTGTACATCCCCATATATATGTATGGAGTGGAGTTGGCAACTGAAAAGAAACTTTGTGTTCCCTTCAAGCTAGGTGAAGGACGGCTTTCTCACACACTTATCTCTCAGAACTGAGCAAGTGGAGAGACGTTCGTTCATCCAGCACAAAGGGAACGGGTTGCAGGAGAAACCGTTACTCTGGTATCTCAGTCTGTTTCCTAGGTCCGGTTTGAAGTGCCTGCCGTTTTCACTGTAAAACCGAGTTGGAGCTTGTACCTCCCCATATATATGTATGGAGTGGAGTTGGCAAGTGAAAAGAAACTTTGTGTTCCCTTCAAGCTAGGTGAAGGACGGCTTTCACACACACTTATCTCTCAGAACTGAGCATGTGGAGAGACGTTCGTTCATCCAGCACAAAGGGAACGGGTTGCAGGAGAAACCCTTACTCTGGTTTCTCAGTCGGTTTCCTAGTGCCGGTTTGAAGTGCCTGCCGTTTTCACTGTAAAACCGAGTTGGAGCTTGTACCTCCCCATATATATGTATGGAGTGGAGTTGGCAACTGAAAAGAAACTTTGTGTTCCCTTCAAGCTAGGTGAAGGACGGCTTTCACACACACTTATCTCTCAGAACTGAGCATGTGGAGAGACGTTCGTTCATCCAGCACAAAGGGAACGGGTTGCAGGAGAAACCCTTACTCTGGTTTCTCAGTCTGTTTCCTAGTGCCGGTTTGAAGTGCCTGCCGGTTTCACTGTAAAACCGAGTTGGAGCTTGTACCTCCCCTATATATGTATGGAGTGGAGTTGGCAACTGAAAAGAAACTTTGTGTTCCCTTCAAGCTAGGTGAAGGACGGTTTTCACACACACTTATCTCTCAGAACTGAGCATGTGGAGAGACGTTCGTTCATCCAGCACAAAGGGAACGGGTTGCAGGAGAAACCCTTAGTCTGGTTTCTCAGTCTGTTTCCTAGTGCCGGTTTGAAGTGCCTGCCGTTTTCACTGTAAAACCGAGTTGGAGCTTGTACCTCCCCATATATATGTATGGATTGGAGTTGGCAACTGAAAAGAAACTTTGTGTTCCCTTCAAGCTAGGTGAAGGACGGCTTTCACACACACTTATCTCTCAGAACTGAGCATGTGGAGAGACTTTCGTTCATCCAGCACAAAGGGAACGGGTTGCAGGAGAAACCCTTACTCTGGTTTCTCAGTAGGTTTCCTAGTGCCGGTTTGAAGTGCCTGTCGTTTTCACTGTAAAACCGAGTTGGAGCTTGTACCTCCCCATATATATGTATGGAGTGGAGTTGGCAACTGAAAAGAAACTTTGTGTTCCCTTCAAGCTAGGTGAAGGACGGCTTTCACACACACTTATCTCTCAGAACTGAGCATGTGGAGAGACGTTCGTTCATCCAGCACAAAGGGAACGGGTTGCAGGAGAAACCCTTACTCTGGTTTCTTAGTCGGTTTCCTAGTGCCGGTTTGAAGTGCCTGCCGTTTTCACTGTAAAACCGAGTTGGAGCTTGTACCTCCCCATATATATGTATGGATTGGGGTTGGCAACTGAAAAGAAACTTTGTGTTCCCTTCAAGCTAGGTGAAGGACGGCTTTCACACACAATTTTCTCTGAGAACTGAGCATGTGGAGAGACGTTCGTTCATCCAGCACAAAGGGAACGGGTTGCAGGGGAAACCCTTACTCTGGTTTCTCAGTCTGTTTCCTAGTGCCGGTTTGAAGTGCCTGCCGTTTTCACTGTAAAACCGAGTTGGAGCTTGTACCTCCCCATATATATGTATGGAGTGGAGTTGGCAACTGAAAAGAAATTTTGTGTTCCCTTCAAGCTAGGTGAAGGACGGCTTTCACACACACTTATCTCTCAGAACTGAGCATGTGGAGAGACGTTCGTTCATCCAGCACAAAGGGAACGGGTTGCAGGAGAAACCCTTACTCTGGTTTCTCAGTCGGTTTCCTAGTGCCGGTTTGAAGTGCCTGCCGTTTTCACTGTAAAACCGAGTTGGAGCTTATGCCTCCCCATGTATATGTATGGAGTGGAGTTGGCAACTGAAAAGAAACTTTGTGTTCCCTTCAAGCTAGGTGAAGGACGGCTTTCACACACACATATCTCTCAGAACTGAGCATGTGGAGAGACGTTCGTTCATCCAGCACAAAGGGAACGGTTTGCAGGAGAAACCCTTACTCTGGTTTCTCAGTCGGTTTCCTAGTGCCGGTTTGAAGTGCCTGCCGTTTTCACTGTAAAACCGAGTTGGAGCTTGTGCCTCCCCATATATATGTATGGAGTGGAGTTGGCAACTGAAAAGAAACTTTGTGTTCCCTTCAAGCTAGGTGAAAGACGGCTTTCACACACACTTATCTCTCAGAACTGAGCATGTGGAGAGACGTTCGTTCATCCAGCACAAAGGGAACGGTTTGCAGGAGAAACCCATACTTTGGTTTCTCAGTCTGTTTCCTAGTGCCGGTTTGAAGTGCCTGCCGTTTTCACTGTAAAACCGAGTTGGGGCTTGTACCTCCCCATATATATGTATGGAGTGGAGTTGGCAACTGAAAAGAAACTTTGTGTTCCCTTCAAGCTAGGTGAAGGACGGCTTTCACACACGTATCTCTCAGAACTGAGCATGTGGAGAGACGTTCGTTCATCCAGCACAAAAGGAACGGATTGCAGGAGAAACCCTTACTCTGGTTTCTCAGTCTGTTTCCTAGTGCCGGTTTGAAGTGCCTGCCGTTTTCACTGTAAAACCGAGTTGGAGCTTGTACCTCCCCATATATATGTATGGAGGGGAGTTGGCAACAGAAAAGAAACTTTGTGTTCCCTTCAAGCTAGGTGAAGGACGGCTTTCACACACACTTATCTCTCAGAACTGAGCATGTGGAGAGACGTTCGTTCATCCAGAACAAAGGGAACAGGTTGCAGGAGAAACTCTTACTCTGGATTCTCAGTCGGTTTCCTAGTGCCGGTTTGAAGTGCCTGCCGTTTTCACTGTAAAACCGAGTTGGAGCTTGTACCTCCCCATATATATGTATGGAGTGGAGTTGGCAACTGAAAAGAAACTTTGTGTTCCCTTCAAGCTAGGTGAAGGACGGCTTTCACACACACTTTTCTCTCAGAACTGAGCAAGTGGAGAGACGTTCGTTCATCCAGCACAAAGGGAACAGTTTGCAGGAGAAACCCTTACTCTGGTTTCTCAGTCTGTTTCCTAGTGCCGGTTTGAAGTGCCTGCCGTTTTCACTGTAAAACCGAGTTGGAGCTTGTACATCCCCATATATATGTATGGAGTGGAGTTGGCAACTGAAAAGAAACTTTGTGTTCCCTTCAAGCTAGGTGAAGGACGGCTTTCTCACACACTTATCTCTCAGAACTGAGCAAGTGGAGAGACGTTCGTTCATCCAGCACAAAGGGAACGGGTTGCAGGAGAAACCCTTACTCTGGTTTCTCAGTCTGTTTCCTAGTGCCGGTTTGAAGTGCCTGCCGTTTTCACTGTAAAACCGAGTTGGAGCTTGTACCTCCCCATATATATGTATGGAGTGGAGTTGGCAAGTGAAAAGAAACTTTGTGTTCCCTTCAAGCTAGGTGAAGGACGGCTTTCACACACACTTATCTCTCAGAACTGAGCATGTGGAGAGACGTTCGTTCATCCAGCACAAAGGGAACGGGTTGCAGGAGAAACCCTTACTCTGGTTTCTCAGTCGGTTTCCTAGTGCCGGTTTGAATTGCCTGCCGTTTTCACTGTAAAACCGAGTTGGAGCTTGTACCTCCCCATATATATGTATGGAGTGGAGTTGGCAACTGAAAAGAAACTTTGTGTTCCCTTCAAGCTAGGTGAAGGACGGCTTTCACACACACTTATCTCTCAGAACTGAGCATGTGGAGAGACGTTCGTTCATCCAGCACAAAGGGAACGGGTTGCAGGAGAAACCCTTACTCTGGTTTCTCAGTCTGTTTCCTAGTGCCGGTTTGAAGTGCCTGCCGGTTTCACTGTAAAACGAGTTGGAGCTTGTACCTCCCCTATATATGTATGGAGTGGAGTTGGCAACTGAAAAGAAACTTTGTGTTCCCTTCAAGCTAGGTGAAGGACGGTTTTCACACACACTTATCTCTCAGAACTGAGCATGTGGAGAGACGTTCGTTCATCCAGCACAAAGGGAACGGGTTGCAGGAGAAACCCTTAGTCTGGTTTCTCAGTCTGTTTCCTAGTGCCGGTTTGAAGTGCCTGCCGTTTTCACTGTAAAACCGAGTTGGAGCTTGTACCTCCCCATATATATGTATGGATTGGAGTTGGCAACTGAAAAGAAACTTTGTGTTCCCTTCAAGCTAGGTGAAGGACGGCTTTCACACACACTTATCTCTCAGAACTGAGCATGTGGAGAGACTTTCGTTCATCCAGCACAAAGGGAACGGGTTGCAGGAGAAACCCTTACTCTGGTTTCTCAGTAGGTTTCCTAGTGCCGGTTTGAAGTGCCTGCCGTTTTCACTGTAAAACCGAGTTGGAGCTTGTACCTCCCCATATATATGTATGGAGTGGAGTTGGCAACTGAAAAGAAACTTTGTGTTCCCTTCAAGCTAGGTGAAGGACGGCTTTCACACACACTTATCTCTCAGAACTGAGCATGTGGAGAGACGTTCGTTCATCCAGCACAAAGGGAACGGGTTGCAGGAGAAACCCTTACTCTGGTTTCTCAGTCTGTTTCCTAGTGCCGGTTTGAAGTGCCTGCCGTTTTCACTGTAAAACCGAGTTGGAGCTTGTCCCTCCCCATATATATGTATGGAGTGGAGTTGGCAACTGAAAAGAAACTTTGTGTTCCCTTCAAGCTACGTGAAGGACGGCTTTCACACACACTTATCTCTCAGAACTGAGCATGTGGAGAGACGTTCGTTCATCCAGCACAAAGGGAACGGGTTGCAGGAGAAACCCTTACTCTGGTTTCTCAGTCTGTTTCCTAGTGCCGGTTTGAAGTGCCTGCCGTTTTCACTGTAAAACCGAGTTGGAGCTTGTCCCTCCCCATATATATGTATGGAGTGGAGTTGGCAACTGAAAAGAAACTTTGTGTTCCCTTCAAGCTAGGTGAAGGACGGCTTTCACACACACTTATCTCTCAGAACTGAGCATGTGGAGAGACGTTCGTTCTTCCAGCACAAAGGGAACGGGTTGCAGGAGAAACCCTTACTCTGGTTTCTCAGTCTGTTTCCTAGTGCCGGTTTGAAGTGCCTGCCGTTTTCACTGTAAAACCGAGTTGGAGCTTGTACCTCCCCATATATATGTATGGAGTGGAGTTGGCAACTGAAAAGAAACTTTGTGTTCCCTTCAAGCTAGGTGAAGGACGGCTTTCACACACACTTATCTCTCAGAACTGAGCATGTGGAGAGACGTTCGTTCATCCAGCACAAAGGGAACGGGTTGCAGGAGAAACCCTTACTCTGGATTCTCAGTCTGTTTCCTAGTGCCGGTTTGAAGTGCCTGCCGTTTTCACTGTAAAACCGAGTTGGAGCTTGTCCCTCCCCATATATATGTATGGAGTGGAGTTGGCAACTGAAAAGAAACTTTGTGTTCCCTTCAAGCTAGGTGAAGGACGGCTTTCACACACACTTATCTCTCAGAACTGAGCATGTGGAGAGACGTTCGTTCATCCAGCACAAAGGGAACGGGTTGCAGGAGAAACCCTTACTCTGGTTTCTCAGTCTGTTTCCTAGTGCCGGTTTGAAGTGCCTGCCGTTTTCACTGTTAAACCGAGTTGGAGCTTGTCCCTCCCCATATATATGTATGGAGTGGAGTTGGCAACTGAAAAGAAACTTTGTGTCCCCTTCAAGCTAGGTGAAGGACGGCTTTCACACACACTTATCTCTCAGAACTGAGCATGTGGAGAGACGTTCGTTCATCCAGCCCAAAGGGAACGGATTGCAGGAGAAACCCTTACTCTGGTTTCTCAGTCTGTTTCCTAGTGCCGGTTTGAAGTGCCTGCCGTTTTCACTGTAAAACCGAGTTGGAGCTTGTCCCTCCCCATATATATGTATGGAGTGGAGTTGGCAACTGAAAAGAAACTTTGTGTTCCCTTCAAGCTATGTGAAGGACGGCTTTCACACACACTTATCTCTCAGAACTGAGCATGTGGAGAGACGTTCGTTCATCCAGCACAAAGGGAACGGGTTGCAGGAGAAACCCTTACTCTGGTTTCTCAGTCTGTTTCCTAGTGCCGGTTTGAAGTGCCTGCCGTTTTCACTGTAAAACCGAGTTGGAGCTTGTACCTCCCCATATATATGTATGGAGTGGAGTTGGCAACTGAAAAGAAACTTTGTGTTCCCTTCAAGCTAGGTGAAGGACGGCTTTCACACACACTTATCTCTCAGAACTGAGCATGTGGAGAGACGTTCGTTCATCCAGCACAAAGGGAACGGGTTGCAGGAGAAACCCTTACTCTGGTTTCTCAGTCTGTTTCCTAGTGCCGGTTTGAAGTGCCTGCCGTTTTCACTGTAAAACCGAGTTGGAGCTTGTACCTCCCCATATATATGTATGGAGTGGAGTTGGCAACTGAAAAGTAACTTTGTGTTCCCTTCAAGCTAGGTGAAGGACGGCTTTCACACACACTTATCTCTCAGAACTGAGCATGTGGAGAGACGTTCGTTCATCCAGCACAAAGGGGACGGGTTGCAGGAGAAACCCTTACTATGGTTTCTCAGTCTGTTTCCTAGTGCCGGTTTGAAGTGCCTGCCGTTTTCACTGTAAAACCGAGTTGGAGCTTGTACCTCCCCATATATATGTATGGAGTGGAGTTGGCAACTGAAAAGAAACTTTGTGTTCCCTTCAAGCTAGGTGAAGGACGGCTTTCACACACACTTATCTCTCAGAACTGAGCATGTGGAGAGACGTTCGTTCATCCAGCCCAAAGGGAACGGATTGCAGGAGAAACCCTTACTCTGGTTTCTCAGTCTGTTTCCTAGTGCCGGTTTGAAGTGCCTGCCGTTTTCACTGTAAAACCGAGTTGGAGCTTGTCCCTCCCCATATATATGTATGGAGTGGAGTTGGCAACTGAAAAGAAACTTTGTGTTCCCTTCAAGCTAGGTGAAGGACGGCTTTCACACACACTTATCTCTCAGAACTGAGCATGTGGAGAGACGTTCGTTCATCCAGCACAAAGGGAACGGGTTGCAGGAGAAACCCTTACTCTGGTTTCTCAGTCTGTTTCCTAGTGCCGGTTTGAAGTGCCTGCCGTTTTCACTGTAAAACCGAGTTGGAGCTTGTACCTCCCCATATATATGTATGGAGTGGAGTTGGCAACTGAAAAGAAACTTTGTGTTCCCTTCAAGCTAGGTGAAGGACGGCTTTCACACACACTTATCTCTCAGAACTGAGCATGTGGAGAGACGTTCGTTCATCCAGCACAAAGGGAACGGGTTGCAGGAGGAACCCTTACTCTGGTTTCTCAGTCTGTTTCCTAGTGCCGGTTTGAAGTGCCTGCCGTTTTCACTGTAAAACCGAGTTGGAGCTTGTCCCTCCCCATATATATGTATGGAGTGGAGTTGGCAACTGAAAAGAAACTTTGTGTTCCCTTCAAGCTAGGTGAAGGACGGCTTTCACACACACTTATCTCTCAGAACTGAGCATGTGGAGAGACGTTCGTTCATCCAGCACAAAGGGAACGGGTTGCAGGAGAAACCCTTACTCTGGTTTCTCAGTCTGTTTCCTAGTGCCGGTTTGAAGTGCCTGCCGTTTTCACTGTAAAACCGAGTTGGAGCTTGTACCTCCCCATATATATGTATGGAGTGGAGTTGGCAACTGAAAAGAAACTTTGTGTTCCCTTCAAGCTAGGTGAAGGACGGCTTTCACACACACTTATCTCTCAGAACTGAGCATGTGGAGAGACGTTCGTTCATCCAGCACAAAGGGAACGGGTTGCAGGAGAAACCCTTACTCTGGTTTCTCAGTCGGTTTCCTAGTGCCGGTTTGAAGTGCCTGCCGTTTTCACTGTAAAACCGAGTTGGAGCTTGTCCCTCCCCATATATATGTATGGAGTGGAGTTGGCAACTGAAAAGAAACTTTGTGTTCCCTTCAAGCTAGGTGAAGGACGGCTTTCACACACACTTATCTCTCAGAACCGAGCATGTGGAGAGACGTTCTTTCATCCAGCACAAAGGGAACGGGTTGCAGGAGAAACCCTTACTCTGGTTTCTCAGTCTGTTTCCTAGTGCCGGTTTGAAGTGCCTGCCGTTTTCACTGTAAAACCGAGTTGGAGCTTGTCCCTCCCCATATATATGTATGGAGTGGAGTTGGCAACTGAAAAGAAACTTTGTGTTCCCTTCAAGCTAGGTGAAGGACGGCTTTCACACACACTTATCTCTCAGAACTGAGCATGTGGAGAGACGTTCGTTCATCCAGCACAAAGGGAACGGGTTGCAGGAGAAACCCTTACTCTGGTTTCTCAGTCTGTTTCCTAGTGCCGGTTTGAAGTGCCTGCCGTTTTCACTGTAAAACCGAGTTGGAGCTTGTACCTCCCCATATATATGTATGGAGTGGAGTTGGCAACTGAAAAGAAACTTTGTGTTCCCTTCAAGCTAGGTGAAGGACGGCTTTCACACACACTTATCTCTCAGAACTGAGCATGTGGAGAGACGTTCGTTCATCCAGCACAAAGGGAACGGGTTGCAGGAGAAACCCTTAGTCTGGTTTCTCAGTCTGTTTCCTAGTGCCGGTTTGAAGTGCCTGCCGTTTTCACTGTAAAACCGAGTTGGAGCTTGTCCCTCCCCATATATATGTATGGAGTGGAGTTGGCAACTGAAAAGAAACTTTGTGTTCCCTTCAAGCTAGGTGAAGGACGGCTTTCACACACACTTATCTCTCAGAACTGAGCATGTGGAGAGACGTTCGTTCATCCAGCACAAAGGGAACGGGTTGCAGGAGAAACCCTTACTCTGGTTTCTCAGTCTGTTTCCTAGTGCCGGTTTGAAGTGCCTGCCGTTTTCACTGTAAAACCGAGTTGGAGCTTGTCCCTCCCCATATATATGTATGGAGTGGAGTTGGCAACTGAAAAGAAACTTTGTGTTCCCTTCAAGCTACGTGAAGGACGGCTTTCACACACACTTATCTCTCAGAACTGAGCATGTGGAGAGACGTTCGTTCATCCAGCACAAAGGGAACGGGTTGCAGGAGAAACCCTTACTCTGGTTTCTCAGTCTGTTTCCTAGTGCCGGTTTGAAGTGCCTGCCGTTTTCACTGTAAAACCGAGTTGGAGCTTGTACCTCCCCATATATATGTATGGAGTGGAGTTGGCAACTGAAAAGAAACTTTGTGTTCCCTTCAAGCTAGGTGAAGGACGGCTTTCACACACACTTATCTCTCAGAACTGAGCATGTGGAGAGACGTTCGTTCATCCAGCACAAAGGGAACGGGTTGCAGGAGAAACCCTTACTCTGGTTTCTCAGTCTGTTTCCTAGTGCCGGTTTGAAGTGCCTGCCGTTTTCACTGTAAAACCGAGTTGGAGCTTGTACATTCCCATATATATGTATGGAGTGGAGTTGGCAACTGAAAAGAAACTTTGTGTTCCCTTCAAGCTGGGTGAAGGACGGCTTTCACACACACTTATCTCTCAGAACTGAGCATGTGGAGAGACGTTCGTTCATCCAGCACAAAGGGAACGGGTTGCAGGAGAAACCCTTACTCTGGTTTCTCAGTCTGTTTCCTAGTGCCGGTTTAAAGTGCCTGCCGTTTTCACTGTAAAACCGACTTGGAGCTTGTACCTCCCCATATATATGTATGGAGTGGAGTTGGCAACTGAAAAGAAACTTTGTGTCCCCTTCAAGCTAGGTGAAGGACGGCTTTCACACACACTTATTTCTCAGAACTGAGCATGTGGAGAGACGTTCGTTCATCCAGCCCAAAGGGAACGGATTGCAGGAGAAACCCTTACTCTGGTTTCTCAGTCTGTTTCCTAGTGCCGGTTTGAAGTGCCTGCCGTTTTCACTGTAAAACCGAGTTGGAGCTTGTCCCTCCCCATATATATGTATGGAGTGGAGTTGGCAACTGAAAAGAAACTTTGTGTTCCCTTCAAGCTAGGTGAAGGACGGCTTTCACACACACTTATCTCTCAGAACTGAGCATGTGGAGAGACGTTCGTTCATCCAGCACAAAGGGAACGGGTTGCAGGAGAAACCCTTACTCTGGTTTCTCAGTCTGTTTCCTAGTGCCGGTTTGAAGTGCCTGCCGTTTTCACTGTAAAACCGAGTTGGAGCTTGTACCTCCCCATATATATGTATGGAGTGGAGTTGGCAACTGAAAAGAAACTTTGTGTTCCCTTCAAGCTAGGTGAAGGACGGCTTTCACACACACTTATCTCTCAGAACTGAGCATGTGGAGAGACGTTCGTTCATCCAGCACAAAGGGAACGGGTTGCAGGAGAAACCCTTACTCTGGTTTCTCAGTCTGTTTCCTAGTGCCGGTTTGAAGTGCCTGCCGTTTTCACTGTAAAACCGAGTTGGAGCTTGTACATTCCCATATATATGTATGGAGTGGAGTTGGCAACTGAAAAGAAACTTTGTGTTCCCTTCAAGCTAGGTGAAGGACGGCTTTCACACACACTTATCTCTCAGAACTGAGCATGTGGAGAGACGTTCGTTCATCCAGCACAAAGGGAACGGGTTGCAGGAGAAACCCTTACTCTGGTTTCTCAGTCTGTTTCCTAGTGCCGGTTTGAAGTGCCTGCCGTTTTCACTGTAAAACCGAGTTGGAGCTTGTACATTCCCATATATATGTATGGAGTGGAGTTGGCAACTGAAAAGAAACTTTGTGTTCCCTTCAATCTAGGTGAAGGACGGCTTTCACACACACTTATCTCTCAGAACTGAGCATGTGGAGAGACGTTCGTTCATCCAGCACAAAGGGAACGGGTTGCAGGAGAAACCCTTACTCTGGTTTCTCAGTCTGTTTCCTAGTGCCGGTTTGAAGTGCCTGCCGTTTTCACTGTAAAACCGAGTTGGAGCTTGTACCTCCCCATATATATGTATGGAGTGGAGTTGGCAACTGAAAAGAAACTTTGTGTTCCCTTCAAGCTAGGTGAAGGACGGCTTTCACACACACTTATCTCTCAGAACTGAGCATGTGGAGAGACGTTCGTTCATCCAGCACAAAGGGAACGGGTTGCAGGAGAAACCCTTACTCTGGTTTCTCAGTCTGTTTCCTAGTGCCGGTTTGAAGTGCCTGCCGTTTTCACTGTAAAACCGAGTTGGAGCTTGTACCTCCCCATATATATGTATGGAGTGGAGTTGGCAACTGAAAAGAAACTTTGTGTTCCCTTCAAGCTTGGTGAAGGACGGCTTTCACACACACTTATCTCTCAGAACTGAGCATGTGGAGAGACGTTCGTTCATCCAGCACAAAGGGAACGGGTTGCAGGAGAAACCCTTACTCTGGTTTCTCAGTCTGTTTCCTAGTGCCGGTTTGAAGTGCCTGCCGTTTTCACTGTAAAACCGAGTTGGAGCTTGTACCTCCCCATATATATGTATGGAGTGGAGTTGGCAACTGAAAAGTAACTTTGTGTTCCCTTCAAGCTAGGTGAAGGACGGCTTTCACACACACTTATCTCTCAGAACTGAGCATGTGGAGAGACGTTCGTTCATCCAGCACAAAGGGGACGGGTTGCAGGAGAAACCCTTACTCTGGTTTCTCAGTCTGTTTCCTAGTGCCGGTTTTAAGTGCCTGCCGTTTTCACTGTAAAACCGAGTTGGAGCTTGTACCTCCCCATATATATGTATGGAGTGGAGTTGGCAACTGAAAAGAAACTTTGTGTTCCCTTCAAGCTAGGTGAAGGACGGCTTTCACACACACTTATCTCTCAGAACTGAGCATGTGGAGAGACGTTCGTTCATCCAGCCCAAAGGGAACGGATTGCAGGAGAAACCCTTACTCTGGTTTCTCAGTCTGTTTCCTAGTGCCCGTTTGAAGTGCCTGCCGTTTTCACTGTAAAACCGAGTTGGAGCTTATCCCTCCCCATATATATGTATGGAGTGGAGTTGGCAACTGAAAAGAAACTTTGTGTTCCCTTCAAGCTAGGTGAAGGACGGCTTTCACACACACTTATCTCTCAGAACTGAGCATGTGGAGAGACGTTCGTTCATCCAGCACAAAGGGAACGGGTTGCAGGAGAAACCCTTACTCTGGTTTCTCAGTCTGTTTCCTAGTGCCGGTTTGAAGTGCCTGCCGTTTTCACTGTAAAACCGAGTTGGAGCTTGTACCTCCCCATATATATGTATGGAGTGGAGTTGGCAACTGAAAAGAAACTTTGTGTTCCCTTCAAGCTAGGTGAAGGACGGCTTTCACACACACTTATCTCTCAGAACTGAGCATGTGGAGAGACGTTCGTTCATCCAGCACAAAGGGAACGGGTTGCAGGAGGAACCCTTACTCTGGTTTCTCAGTCTGTTTCCTAGTGCCGGTTTGAAGTGCCTGCCGTTTTCACTGTAAAACCGAGTTGGAGCTTGTACCTCCGCATATATATGTATGGAGTGGAGTTGGCAACTGAAAAGAAACTTTGTGTTCCCTTCAAGCTAGGTGAAGGACGGCTTTCACACACACTTATCTCTCAGAACTGAGCATGTGGAGAGACGTTCGTTCATCCAGCACAAAGGGAACGGGTTGCAGGAGAAACCCTTACTCTGGTTTCTCAGTCTGTTTCCTAGTGCCGGTTTGAAGTGCCTGCCGTTTTCACTGTAAAACCGAGTTGGAGCTTGTACCTCCCCATATATATGTATGGAGTGGAGTTGGCAACTGAAAAGAAACTTTGTGTCCCCTTCAAGCTAGGTGAAGGACGGCTTTCACACACACTTATCTCTCAGAACTGAGCATGTGGAGAGACGTTCGTTCATCCAGCACAAAGGGAACGGGTTGCAGGAGAAACCCTTACTCTGGTTTCTCAGTCTGTTTCCTAGTGCCGGTTTGAAGTGCCTGCCGTTTTCACTGTAAAACCGAGTTGGAGCTTGTACCTCCCCATATATATGTATGGAGTGGAGTTGGCAACTGAAAAGAAACTTTGTGTTCCCTTCAAGCTAGGTGAAGGACGGCTTTCACACACACTTATCTCTCAGAACTGAGCATGTGGAGAGACGTTCGTTCATCCAGCACAAAGGGAACGGGTTGCAGGAGAAACCCTTACTCTGGTTTCTCAGTCTGTTTCCTAGTGCCGGTTTGAAGTGCCTGCCGTTTTCACTGTAAAACCGAGTTGGAGCTTGTACATTCCCATATATATGTATGGAGTGGAGTTGGCAACTGAAAAGAAACTTTGTGTTCCCTTCAAGCTAGGTGAAGGACGGCTTTCACACACACTTATCTCTCAGAACTGAGCATGTGGAGAGACGTTCGTTCATCCAGCACAAAGGGAACGGGTTGCAGGAGAAACCCTTACTCTGGTTTCTCAGTCTGTTTCCTAGTGCCGGTTTGAAGTGCCTGCCGTTTTCACTGTAAAACCGAGTTGGAGCTTGTACATTCCCATATATATGTATGGAGTGGAGTTGGCAACTGAAAAGAAACTTTGTGTTCCCTTCAAGCTAGGTGAAGGACGGCTTTCACACACACTTATCTCTCAGAACTGAGCATGTGGAGAGACGTTCGTTCATCCAGCCCAAAGGGAACGGGTTGCAGGAGAAACCCTTACTCTGGTTTCTCAGTCTGTTTCCTAGTGCCGGTTTGAAGTGCCTGCCGTTTTCACTGTAAAACCGAGTTGGAGCTTGTACCTCCCCATATATATGTATGGAGTGGAGTTGGCAACTGAAAAGAAACTTTGTGTCCCCTTCAAGCTAGGTGAAGGACGGCTTTCACACACACTTATCTCTCAGAACTGAGCATGTGGAGAGACGTTCGTTCATCCAGCACAAAGGGAACGGGTTGCAGGAGAAACCCTTACTCTGGTTTCTCAGTCTGTTTCCTAGTGCCGGTTTGAAGTGCCTGCCGTTTTCACTGTAAAACCGAGTTGGAGCTTGTACCTCCCCATATATATGTATGGAGTGGAGTTGGCAACTGAAAAGAAACTTTGTGTTCCCTTCAAGCTAGGTGAAGGACGGCTTTCACACACACTTATCTCTCAGAACTGAGCATGTGGAGAGACGTTCGTTCATCCAGCACAAAGGGAACGGGTTGCAGGAGAAACCCTTTCTCTGGATTCTCAGTCATTTTCCTAGTGCCGGTTTGAAGTGCCTGCCGTTTTCACTGTAAAACCGAGTTGGAGCTTGTACCTCCCCATATATATGTATGGAGTGGAGTTGGCAACTGAAAAGAAACTTTGTGTTCCCTTCAAGCTAGGTGAAGGACGGCTTTCACACACACTTATCTCTCAGAACTGAGCATGTGGAGAGACGTTCGTTCATCCAGCACAAAGGGAACGGGTTGCAGGAGAAACCCTTACTCTGGTTTCTCAGTCTGTTTCCTAGTGCCGGTTTGAAGTGCCTGCCGTTTTCACTGTAAAACCGAGTTGGAGCTTGTACCTCCCCATATACATGTATGGAGTGGAGTTGGCAACTGAAAAGAAACTTTGTGTTCCCTTCAAGCTAGGTGAAGGACGGCTTTCACACACACTTATCTCTCAGAACTGAGCATGTGGAGAGACGTTCGTTCATCCAGCACAAAGGGAACGGGTTGCAGGAGAAACCCTTACTCTGGTTTCTCAGTCTGTTTCCTAGTGCCGGTTTGAAGTGCCTGCCGTTTTCACTGTAAAACCGAGTTGGAGCTTGTCCCTCCCCATATATATGTATGGAGTGGAGTTGGCAACTGAAAAGAAACTTTGTGTTCCCTTCAAGCTAGGTGAAGGACGGCTTTCACACACACTTATCTCTCAGAACTGAGCATGTGGAGAGACGTTCGTTCATCCAGCACAAAGGGAACGGGTTGCAGGAGAAACCCTTTCTCTGGTTTCTCAGTCTGTTTCCTAGTGCCGGTTTGAAGTGCCTGCCGTTTTCACTGTAAAACCGAGTTGGAGCTTGTACCTCCCCATATACATGTATGGAGTGGAGTTGGCAACTGAAAAGAAACTTTGTGTTCCCTTCAAGCTAGGTGAGGACGGCTTTCACACACACTTATCTCTCAGAACTGAGCATGTGGAGAGACGTTCGTTCATCCAGCACAAAGGGAACGTGTTGCAGGAGAAACCCTTACTCTGGTTTCTCAGTCTGTTTCCTAGTGCCGGTTTGAAGTGCCTGCCGTTTTCACTGTAAAACCGAGTTGGAGCTTGTACCTCCACATATATATGTATGGAGTGGAGTTGGCAACTGAAAAGAAACTTTGTGTTCCCTTCAAGCTAGGTGAAGGACGGCTTTCACACACACTTATCTCTCAGAACTGAGCATGTGGAGAGACGTTCGTTCATCCAGCACAAAGGGAACGGGTTGCAGGAGAAACCCTTACTCTGGTTTCTCAGTCTGTTTCCTAGTGCCGGTTTGAAGTGCCTGCCGTTTTCACTGTAAAACCGAGTTGGAGCTTGTACCTCCCCATATATATGTATGGAGTGGAGTTGGCAACTGAAAAGAAACTTTGTGTTCCCTTCAAGCTAGGTGAAGGACGGCTTTCACACACACTTATCTCTCAGAACTGAGCATGTGGAGAGACGTTCGTTCATCCAGCACAAAGGGAACGGGTTGCAGGAGAAACCCTTACTCTGGTTTCTCAGTCTGTTTCCTAGTGCCGGTTTGAAGTGCCTGCCGTTTTCACTGTAAAACCGAGTTGGAGCTTGTACCTCCCCATATATATGTATGGAGTGGAGTTGGCAACTGAAAAGAAACTTTGTGTCCCCTTCAAGCTAGGTGAAGGACGGCTTTCACACACACTTATCTCTCAGAACTGAGCATGTGGAGAGACGTTCGTTCATCCAGCACAAAGGGAACGGATTGCAGGAGAAACCCTTACTCTGGTTTCTCAGTCTGTTTCCTAGTGCCGGTTTGAAGTGCCTGCCGTTTTCACTGTAAAACCGAGTTGGAGCTTGTACCTCCCCATATATATGTATGGAGTGGAGTTGGCAACTGAAAAGAAACTTTGTGTTCCCTTCAAGCTAGGTGAAGGACGGCTTTCACACACACTTATCTCTCAGAACTGAGCATGTGGAGAGACGTTCGTTCATCCAGCACAAAGGGAACGGGTTGCAGGAGAAACCCTTACTCTGGTTTCTCAGTCTGTTTCCTAGTGCCGGTTTGAAGTGCCTGCCGTTTTCACTGTAAAACCGAGTTGGAGCTTGTCCCTCCCCATATATATGTATGGAGTGGAGTTGGCAACTGAAAAGAAACTTTGTGTTCCCTTCAAGCTACGTGAAGGACGGCTTTCACACACACTTATCTCTCAGAACTGAGCATGTGGAGAGACGTTCGTTCATCCAGCACAAAGGGAACGGGTTGCAGGAGAAACCCTTACTCTGGTTTCTCAGTCTGTTTCCTAGTGCCGGTTTGAAGTGCCTGCCGTTTTCACTGTAAAACCGAGTTGGAGCTTGTACATTCCAATATATATGTATGGAGTGGAGTTGGCAACTGAAAAGAAACTTTGTGTTCCCTTCAAGCTAGGTGAAGGACGGCTTTCACACACACTTATCTCTCAGAACTGAGCATGTGGAGAGACGTTCGTTCATCCAGCACAAAGGGAACGGGTTGCAGGAGAAACCCTTACTCTGGTTTCTCAGTCTGTTTCCTAGTGCCGGTTTGAAGTGCCTGCCGTTTTCACTGTAAAACCGACTTGGAGCTTGTACCTCCCCATATATATGTATGGAGTGGAGTTGGCAACTGAAAAGAAACTTTGTGTCCCCTTCAAGCTAGGTGAAGGACGGCTTTCACACACACTTATCTCTCAGAACTGAGCATGTGGAGAGACGTTCGTTCATCCAGCACAAAGGGAACGGGTTGCAGGAGAAACCCTTTCTCTGGATTCTCAGTCATTTTCCTAGTGCCCGTTTGAAGTGCCTGCCGTTTTCACTGTAAAACCGAGTTGGAGCTTGTACCTCCCCATATATATGTATGGAGTGGAGTTGGCAACTGAAAAGAAACTTTGTGTTCCCTTCAAGCTAGGTGAAGGACGGCTTTCACACACACTTATCTCTCAGAACTGAGCATGTGGAGAGACGTTCGTTCATCCAGCACAAAGGGAACGGGTTGCAGGAGAAACCCTTACTCTGGTTTCTCAGTCTGTTTCCTAATGCCGGTTTGAAGTGCCTGCCGTTTTCACTGTAAAACCGAGTTGGAGCTTGTACCTCCCCATATACATGTATGGAGTGGAGTTGGCAACTGAAAAGAAACTTTGTGTTCCCTTCAAACTAGGTGAAGGACGGCTTTCACACACACTTATCTCTCAGAACTGAGCATGTGGAGAGACGTTCGTTCATCCAGCACAAAGGGAACGGGTTGCAGGAGAAACCCTTACTCTGGTTTCTCATTCTGTTTCCTAGTGCCGGTTTGAAGTGCCTGACATTTTCACTGTAAAACCGAGTTGGAGCTTGTCCCTCCCCATATATATGTATGGAGTGGAGTTGGCAACTGAAAAGAAACTTTGTGTTCCCTTCAAGCTAGGTGAAGGACGGCTTTCACACACACTTATCTCTCAGAACTGAGCATGTGGAGAGACGTTCGTTCATCCAGCACAAAGGGAACGGGTTGCAGGAGAAACCCTTTCTCTGGTTTCTCAGTCTGTTTCCTAGTGCCGGTTTGAAGTGCCTGCCGTTTTCACTGTAAAACCGAGTTGGAGCTTGTACCTCCCCATATACATGTATGGAGTGGAGTTGGCAACTGAAAAGAAACTTTGTGTTCCCTTCAAGCTAGGTGAAGGACGGCTTTCACACACACTTATCTCTCAGAACTGAGCATGTGGAGAGACGTTCGTTCATCCAGCACAAAGGGAACGTGTTGCAGGAGAAACCCTTACTCTGGTTTCTCAGTCTGTTTCCTAGTGCCGGTTTGAAGTGCCTGCCGTTTTCACTGTAAAACCGAGTTGGAGCTTGTACCTCCCCATATATATGTATGGAGTGGAGGTGGCAACTGAAAAGAAACTTTGTGTTCCCTTCAAGCTAGGTGAAGGACGGCTTTCACACACACTTATCTCTCAGAACTGAGCATGTGGAGAGACGTTCGTTCATCCAGCACAAAGGGAACGGGTTGCAGGAGAAACCCTTACTCTGGTTTCTCAGTCTGTTTCCTAGTGCCGGTTTGAAGTGCCTGCCGTTTTCACTGTAAAACCGAGTTGGAGCTTGTACCTCCCCATATATATGTATGGAGTGGAGTTGGCAACTGAAAAGAAACTTTGTGTTCCCTTCAAGCTAGGTGAAGGACGGCTTTCACACACACTTATCTCTCAGAACTGAGCATGTGGAGAGACGTTCGTTCATCCAGCACAAAGGGAACGGGTTGCAGGAGAAACCCTTACTCTGGTTTCTCAGTCTGTTTCCTAGTGCCGGTTTGAAGTGCCTGCCGTTTTCACTGTAAAACCGACTTGGAGCTTGTACCTCCCCATATATATGTATGGAGTGGAGTTGGCAACTGAAAAGAAACTTTGTGTCCCCTTCAAGCTAGGTGAAGGACGGCTTTCACACACGCTTATCTCTCAGAACTGAGCATGTGGAGAGACGTTCGTTCATCCAGCACAAAGGGAACGGATTGCAGGAGAAACCCTTTCTCTGGTTTCTCAGTCTATTTCCTAGTGCCGGTTTGAAGTGCCTGCCGTTTTCACTGTAAAACCGAGTTGGAGCTTGTACATTCCCATATATATGTATGGAGTGGAGTTGGCAACTGAAAAGAAACTTTGTGTTCCCTTCAAGCTAGGTGAAGGACGGCTTTCACACACACTTATCTCTCAGAACTGAGCATGTGGAGAGACGTTCGTTCATCCAGCCCAAAGGGAACGGGTTGCAGGAGAAACCCTTACTCTGGTTTCTCAGTCTGTTTCCTAGTGCCGGTTTGAAGTGCCTGCCGTTTTCACTGTAAAACCGAGTTGGAGCTTGTACATTCCCATATATATGTATGGAGTGGAGTTGGCAACTGAAAAGAAACTTTGTGTTCCCTTCAAGCTAGGTGAAGGACGGCTTTCACACACACTTATCTCTCAGAACTGAGCATGTGGAGAGACGTTCGTTCATCCAGCACAAAGGGAACGGGTTGCAGGAGAAACCCTTACTCTGGTTTCTCAGTCTGTTTCCTAGTGCCGGTTTGAAGTGCCTGCCGTTTTCACTGTAAAACCGACTTGGAGCTTGTACCTCCCCATATATATGTATGGAGTGGAGTTGGCAACTGAAAAGAAACTTTGTGTTCCCTTCAAGCTAGGTGAAGGACGTCTTTCACACACACTTATCTCTCAGAACTGAGCATGTGGAGAGACGTTCGTTCATCCAGCACAAAGGGAACGGGTTGCAGGAGAAACCCTTTCTCTGGATTCTCAGTCATTTTCCTAGTGCCGGTTTGAAGTGCCTGCCGTTTTCACTGTAAAACCGAGTTGGAGCTTGTACCTCCCCATATATATGTATGGAGTGGAGTTGGCAACTGAAAAGAAACTTTGTGTTCCCTTCAAGCTAGGTGAAGGACGGCTTTCACACACACTTATCTCTCAGAACTGAGCATGTGGAGAGACGTTCGTTCATCCAGCACAAAGGGAACGGGTTGCAGGAGAAACCCTTACTCTGGTTTCTCAGTCTGTTTCCTAATGCCGGTTTGAAGTGCCTGCCGTTTTCACTGTAAAACCGACTTGGAGCTTGTACCTCCCCATATACATGTATGGAGTGGAGTTGGCAACTGAAAAGAAACTTTGTGTTCCCTTCAAACTAGGTGAAGGACGGCTTTCACACACACTTATCTCTCAGAACTGAGCATGTGGAGAGACGTTCGTTCATCCAGCACAAAGGGAACGGGTTGCAGGAGAAACCCTTACTCTGGTTTCTCAGTCTGTTTCCTAGTGCCGGTTTGAAGTGCCTGACATTTTCACTGTAAAACCGAGTTGGAGCTTGTCCCTCCCCATATATATGTATGGAGTGGAGTTGGCAACTGAAAAGAAACTTTGTGTTCCCTTCAAGCTAGGTGAAGGACGGCTTTCACACACACTTATCTCTCAGAACTGAGCATGTGGAGAGACGTTCGTTCATCCAGCACAAAGGGAACGGGTTGCAGGAGAAACCCTTTCTCTGGTTTCTCAGTCTGTTTCCTAGTGCCGGTTTGAAGTGCCTGCCGTTTTCACTGTAAAACCGAGTTGGAGCTTGTACCTCCCCATATACATGTATGGACTGGAGTTGGCAACTGAAAAGAAACTTTGTGTTCCCTTCAAGCTAGGTGAAGGACGGCTTTCACACACACTTATCTCTCAGAACTGAGCATGTGGAGAGACGTTCGTTCATCCAGCACAAAGGGAACGTGTTGCAGGAGAAACCCTTACTCTGGTTTCTCAGTCTGTTTCCTAGTGCCGGTTTGAAGTGCCTGCCGTTTTCACTGTAAAACCGAGTTGGAGCTTGTACCTCCCCATATATATGTATGGAGTGGAGTTGGCAACTGAAAAGAAACTTTGTGTTCCCTTCAAGCTAGGTGAAGGACGGCTTTCACACACACTTATCTCTCAGAACTGAGCATGTGGAGAGACGTTCGTTCATCCAGCACAAAGGGAACGGGTTGCAGGAGAAACCCTTACTCTGGTTTCTCAGTCTGTTTCCTAGTGCCGGTTTGAAGTGCCTGCCGTTTTCACTGTAAAACCGAGTTGGAGCTTGTACCTCCCCATATATATGTATGGAGTGGAGTTGGCAACTGAAAAGAAACTTTGTGTTCCCTTCAAGCTAGGTGAAGGACGGCTTTCACACACACTTATCTCTCAGAACTGAGCATGTGGAGAGACGTTCGTTCATCCAGCACAAAGGGAACGGGTTGCAGGAGAAACCCTTACTCTGGTTTCTAAGTCTGTTTCCTAGTGCCGGTTTGAAGTGCCTGCCGTTTTCACTGTAAAACCGACTTGGAGCTTGTACCTCCCCATATATATGTATGGAGTGGAGTTGGCAACTGAAAAGAAACTTTGTGTTCCCTTCAAGCTAGGTGAAGGACGGCTTTCACACACACTTATCTCTCAGAACTGAGCATGTGGAGAGACGTTCGTTCATCCAGCACAAAGGGAACGGGTTGCAGGAGAAACCCTTACTCTGGTTTCTCAGTCTGTTTCCTAGTGCCGGTTTGAAGTGCCTGCCGTTTTCACTGTAAAACCGAGTTGGAGCTTGTCCCTCCCCATATATATGTATGGAGTGGAGTTGGCAACTGAAAAGAAACTTTGTGTTCCCTTCAAGCTAGGTGAAGTACGGCTTTCAAACACACTTATCTCTCAGAACTGAGCATGTGGAGAGACGTTCGTTCATCCAGCACAAAGGGAACGGGTTGCAGGAGAAACCCTTACTCTGGTTTCTCAGTCTGTTTCCTAGTGCCGGTTTGAAGTGCCTGCCGTTTTCACTGTAAAACCGAGTTGGAGCTTGTACCTCCCCATATATATGTATGGAGTGGAGTTGGCAACTGAAAAGAAACTTTGTGTTCCCTTCAAGCTAGGTGAAGGACGGCTTTCACACACACTTATCTCTCAGAACTGAGCATGTGGAGAGACGTTCGTTCTTCCAGCACAAAGGGAACGGGTTGCAGGAGAAACCTTTACTCTGGTTTCTCAGTCTGTTTCCTAGTGCCGGTTTGAAGTGCCTGCCGTTTTCACTGTAAAACCGAGTTGGAGCTTGTACCTCCCCATATATATGTATGGAGTGGAGTTGGCAACTGAAAAGAAACTTTGTGTTCCCTTCAAGCTAGGTGAAGGACGGCTTTCACACACACTTATCTCTCAGAACTGAGCATGTGGAGAGACGTTCGTTCATCCAGCACAAAGGGAACGGGTTGCAGGAGAAACCCTTACTCTGGTTTCTCAGTCTGTTTCCTAGTGCCGGTTTGAAGTGCCTGCCGTTTTCACTGTAAAACCGAGTTGGAGCTTGTCCCTCCCCATATATATGTATGGAGTGGAGTTGGCAACTGAAAAGAAACTTTGTGTTCCCTTCAAGCTAGGTGAAGTACGGCTTTCAAACACACTTCTCTCTCAGAACTGAGCATGTGGAGAGACGTTCGTTCATCCAGCACAAAGGGAACGGGTTGCAGGAGAAACCCTTACTCTGGTTTCTCAGTCTGTTTCCTAGTGCCGGTTTGAAGTGCCTGCCGTTTTCACTGTAAAACCGAGTTGGAGCTTGTACCTCCCCATATATATGTATGGAGTGGAGTTGGCAACTGAAAAGAAACTTTGTGTTCCCTTCAAGCTAGGTGAAGGACGGCTTTCACACACACTTATCTCTCAGAACTGAGCATGTGGAGAGACGTTCGTTCTTCCAGCACAAAGGGAACGGGTTGCAGGAGAAACCTTTACTCTGGTTTCTCAGTCTGTTTCCTAGTGCCGGTTTGAAGTGCCTGCCGTTTTCACTGTAAAACCGAGTTGGAGCTTGTACCTCCCCATATATATGTATGGAGTGGAGTTGGCAACTGAAAAGAAACTTTGTGTTCCCTTCAAGCTAGGTGAAGGACGGCTTTCACACACACTTATCTCTCAGAACTGAGCATGTGGAGAGACGTTCGTTCATCCAGCACAAAGGGAACGGGTTGCAGGAGAAACCCTTACTCTGGTTTCTCAGTCTGTTTCCTAGTGCCGGTTTGAAGTGCCTGCGGTTTTCACTGTAAAACCGAGTTGGAGCTTGTCCCTCCCCATATATATGTATGGAGTGGAGTTGGCAACTGAAAAGAAACTTTGTGTTCCCTTCAAGCTAGGTGAAGGACGGCTTTCACACACACTTATCTCTCAGAACTGAGCATGTGGAGAGACGTTCGTTCATCCAGCACAAAGGGAACGGGTTGCAGGAGAAACCCTTACTCTGGTTTCTCAGTCTGTTTCCCAGTGCCGGTTTGAAGTACCTGCCGTTTTCACTGTAAAACCGAGTTGGAGCTTGTCTCTCCCCATATATATGTATGGAGTGGAGTTGGCAACTGAAAAGAAACTTTGTGTTCCCTTCAAGCTACGTGAAGGACGGCTTTCACACACACTTATCTCTCAGAACTGAGCATGTGGAGAGACGTTCGTTCATCCAGCACAAAGGGAACGGGTTGCAGGAGAAACCCTTACTCTGGTTTCTCAGTCTGTTTCCTAGTGCCGGTTTGAAGTGCCTGCCGTTTTCACTGTAAAACCGACTTGGAGCTTGTACCTCCCCATATATATGTATGGAGTGGAGTTGGCAACTGAAAAGAAACTTTGTGTCCCCTTCAAGCTAGGTGAAGGACGGCTTTCACACACACTTATCTCTCAGAACTGAGCATGTGGAGAGACGTTCGTTCATCCAGCACAAAGGGAACGGGTTGCAGGAGAAACCCTTACTCTGGTTTCTCAGTCTGTTTCCTAGTGCCGGTTTGAAGTGCCTGCCGTTTTCACTGTAAAACCGAGTTGGAGCTTGTCCCTCCCCATATATATGTATGGAGTGGAGTTGGCAACTGAAAAGAAACTTTGTGTTCCCTTCAAGCTAGGTGAAGGACGGCTTTCACACACACTTATCTCTCAGAACTGAGCATGTGGAGAGACGTTCGTTCATCCAGCACAAAGGGAACGGGTTGCAGGAGAAACCCTTACTCTGGTTTCTCAGTCTGTTTCCTAGTGCCGGTTTGAAGTGCCTGCCGTTTTCACTGTAAAACCGAGTTGGAGCTTGTCCCTCCACATATATATGTATGGTGCCGAGTTGGCAACTGAAAAGAAACTTTGTGTTCCCTTCAAGCTAGGTGAAGGACGGCTTTCACACACACTTATCTCTCAGAACTGAGCATGTGGAGAGACGTTCGTTCATCCAGCACAAAGGGAACGGGTTGCAGGAGAAACCCTTACTCTGGTTTCTCAGTCTGTTTCCTAGTGCCGGTTTGAAGTGCCTGCCGTTTTCACTGTAAAACCGAGTTGGAGCTTGTCCCTCCCCATATATATGTATGGAGTGGAGTTGGCAACTGAAAAGAAACTTTGTGTTTCCTTCAAGCTAGGTGAAGGACGGCTTTCACACACACTTATCTCTCAGAACTGAGCATGTGGAGAGACGTTCGTTCAACCAGCCCAAAGGGAACGGGTTGCAGGAGAAACCCTTACTCTGGTTTCTCAGTCTGTTTCCTAGTGCCGGTTTGAAGTGCCTGCCGTTTTCACTGTAAAACCGATTTGGAGCTTGTACCTCCCCATATACATGTATGGAGTGGAGTTGGCAACTGAAAAGAAACTTTGTGTTCCCTTCAAGCTACGTGAAGGACGGCTTTCACACACACTTATCTCTCAGAACTGAGCATGTGGAGAGACGTTCGTTCATCCAGCACAAAGGGAACGGGTTGCAGGAGAAACCCTTACTCTGGTTTCTCAGTCTGTTTCCTAGTGCCGGTTTGAAGTGCCTGCCGTTTTCACTGTAAAACCGGGTTGGAGCTTGTACCTCCCCATATATATGTATGGAGTGGAGTTGGCAACTGAAAAGAAACTTTGTGTTCCCTTCAAGCTAGGTGAAGGACGTCTTTCACACACACTTATCTCTCAGAACTGAGCATGTGGAGAGACGTTCGTTCATCCAGCACAAAGGGAACGGGTTGCAGGAGAAACCCTTTCTCTGGATTCTCAGTCATTTTCCTAGTGCCGGTTTGAAGTGCCTGCCGTTTTCACTGTAAAACCGAGTTGGAGCTTGTACCTCCCCATATATATGTATGGAGTGGAGTTGGCAACTGAAAAGAAACTTTGTGTTCCCTTCAAGCTAGGTGAAGGACGGCTTTCACACACACTTATCTCTCAGAACTGAGCATTTGGAGAGACGTTCGTTCATCCAGCACAAAGGGAACGGGTTGCAGGAGAAACCCTTACTCTGGTTTCTCAGTCTGTTTCCTAATGCCGGTTTGAAGTGCCTGCCGTTTTCACTGTAAAACCGAGTTGGAGCTTGTACCTCCCCATATACATGTATGGAGTGGAGTTGGCAACTGAAAAGAAACTTTGTGTTCCCTTCAAACTAGGTGAAGGACGGCTTTCACAGACACTTATCTCTCAGAACTGAGCATGTGGAGAGACGTTCGTTCATCCAGCACAAAGGGAACGGGTTGCAGGAGGAACCCTTTCTCTGGTTTCTCAGTCTGTTTCCTAGTGCCGGTTTGAAGTGCCTGCCGTTTTCACTGTAAAACCGAGTTGGAGCTTGTACCTCCCCATATATATGTATGGAGTGGAGTTGGCAACTGAAAAGAAACTTTGTGTTCCCTTCAAGCTAGGTGAAGGACGGCTTTCACACACACTTATCTCTCAGAACTGAGCATGTGGAGAGACGTTCGTTCATCCAGCACAAAGGGAACGGGTTGCAGGAGAAACCCTTTCTCTGGTTTCTCAGTCTGTTTCCTAGTGCCGGTTTGAAGTGCCTGCCGTTTTCACTGTAAAACCGAGTTGGAGCTTGTACCTCCCCATATACATGTATGGAGTGGAGTTGGCAACTGAAAAGAAACTTTGTGTTCCCTTCAAGCTAGGTGAAGGACGGCTTTCACACACACTTATCTCTCAGAACTGAGCATGTGGAGAGACGTTCGTTCATCCAGCACAAAGGGAACGTGTTGCAGGAGAAACCCTTACTCTGGTTTCTCAGTCTGTTTCCTAGTGCCGGTTTGAAGTGCCTGCCGTTTTCACTGTAAAACCGAGTTGGAGCTTGTACCTCCCCATATATATGTATGGAGTGGAGTTGGCAACTGAAAAGAAACTTTGTGTTCCCTTCAAGCTAGGTGAAGGACGGCTTTCACACACACTTATCTCTCAGAACTGAGCATGTGGAGAGACGTTCGTTCATCCAGCACAAAGGGAACGGGTTGCAGGAGAAACCCTTACTCTGGTTTCTCAGTCTGTTTCCTAGTGCCGGTTTGAAGTGCCTGCCGTTTTCACTGTAAAACCGAGTTGGAGCTTGTCCCTCCCCATATATATGTATGGAGTGGAGTTGGCAACTGAAAAGAAACTTTGTGTTCCCTTCAAGCTAGGTGAAGGACGGCTTTCACACACACTTATCTCTCAGAACTGAGCATGTGGAGAGACGTTCGTTCATCCAGCACAAAGGGAACGGGTTGCAGGAGAAACCCTTACTCTGGTTTCTCAGTCTGTTTCCTAGTGCCGGTTTGAAGTGCCTGCCGTTTTCACTGTAAAACCGAGTTGGAGCTTGTACCTCCCCATATATATGTATGGAGTGGAGTTGGCAACTGAAAAGAAACTTTGTGTTCCCTTCAAGCTAGGTGAAGGACGGCTTTCACACACACTTATCTCTCAGAACTGAGCATGTGGAGAGACGTTCGTTCATCCAGCACAAAGGGAACGGGTTGCAGGAGAAACCCTTACTCTGGTTTCTCAGTCTGTTTCCTAGTGCCGGTTTGAAGTGCCTGCCGTTTTCACTGTAAAACCGAGTTGGAGCTTGTCCCTCCCCATATATATGTATGGAGTGGAGTTGGCAACTGAAAAGAAACTTTGTGTTCCCTTCAAGCTAGGTGAAGGACGGCTTTCACACACACTTATCTCTCAGAACTGAGCATGTGGAGAGACGTTCGTTCATCCAGCACAAAGGGAACGGGTTGCAGGAGAAACCCTTACTCTGGTTTCTCAGTCTGTTTCCTAGTGCCGGTTTGAAGTGCCTGCCGTTTTCACTGTAAAACCGAGTTGGAGCTTGTCCCTCCCCATATATTTGTATGGAGTGGAGTTGGCAACTGAAAAGAAACTTTGTGTTCCCTTCAAGCTACGTGAAGGACGGCTTTCACACACACTTATCTCTCAGAACTGAGCATGTGGAGAGACGTTCGTTCATCCAGCACAAAGGGAACGGGTTGCAGGAGAAACCCTTACTCTGGTTTCTCAGTCTGTTTCCCAGTGCCGGTTTGAAGTGCCTGCCGTTTTCACTGTAAAACCGAGTTGGAGCTTGTCTCTCCCCATATATATGTATGGAGTGGAGTTGGCAACTGAAAAGAAACTTTGTGTTCCCTTCAAGCTACGTGAAGGACGGCTTTCACACACACTTATCTCTCAGAACTGAGCATGTGGAGAGACGTTCGTTCATCCAGCACAAAGGGAACGGGTTGCAGGAGAAACCCTTACTCTGGTTTCTCAGTCTGTTTCCTAGTGCCGGTTTGAAGTGCCTGCCGTTTTCACTGTAAAACCGACTTGGAGCTTGTACCTCCCCATATATATGTATGGAGTGGAGTTGGCAACTGAAAAGAAACTTTGTGTTCCCTTCAAGCTAGGTGAAGGACGGCTTTCACACACACTTATCTCTCAGAACTGAGCATGTGGAGAGACGTTCGTTCATCCAGCACAAAGGGAACGGGTTGCAGGAGAAACCCTTACTCTGGTTTCTCAGTCTGTTTCCTAGTGCCGGTTTGAAGTGCCTGCCGTTTTCACTGTAAAACCGAGTTGGAGCTTGTACCTCCCCATATATATGTATGGAGTGGAGTTGGCAACTGAAAAGAAACTTTGTGTTCCCTTCAAGCTAGGTGAAGGACGGCTTTCACACACACTTATCTCTCAGAACTGAGCATGTGGAGAGACGTTCGTTCATCCAGCACAAAGGGAACGGGTTGCAGGAGAAACCCTTACTCTGGTTTCTCAGTCTGTTTCCCAGTGCCGGTTTGAAGTGCCTGCCGTTTTCACTGTAAAACCGAGTTGGAGCTTGTCTCTCCCCATATATATGTATGGAGTGGAGTTGGCAACTGAAAAGAAACTTTGTGTTCCCTTCAAGCTAGGTGAAGGACGGCTTTCACACACACTTATCTCTCAGAACTGAGCATGTGGAGAGACGTTCGTTCATCCAGCACAAAGGGAACGGGTTGCAGGAGAAACCCTTACTCTGGTTTCTCAGTCTCTTTCCTAGTGCCGGTTTGAAGTGCCTGCCGTTTTCACTGTAAAACCGACTTGGAGCTTGTACCTCCCCATATATATGTATGGAGTGGAGTTGGCAACTGAAAAGAAACTTTGTGTCCCCTTCAAGCTAGGTGAAGGACGGCTTTCACACACACTTATCTCTCAGAACTGAGCATGTGGAGAGACGTTCGTTCATCCAGCACAAAGGGAACGGATTGCAGGAGAAACCCTTACTCTGGTTTCTCAGTCTGTTTCCTAGTGCCGGTTTGAAGTGCCTGCCGTTTTCACTGTAAAACCGAGTTGGAGCTTGTCCCTCCCCATATATATGTATGGAGTGGAGTTGGCAACTGAAAAGAAACTTTGTGTTCCCTTCAAGCTAGGTGAAGGACGGCTTTCACACACACTTATCTCTCAGAACTGAGCATGTGGAGAGACGTTCGTTCTTCCAGCACAAAGGGAACGGGTTGCAGGAGAAACCCTTACTCTGGTTTCTCAGTCTGTTTCCTAGTGCCGGTTTGAAGTGCCTGCCGTTTTCACTGTAAAACCGAGTTGGAGCTTGTCCCTCCACATATATATGTATGGTGCCGAGTTGGCAACTGAAAAGAAACTTTGTGTTCCCTTCAAGCTAGGTGAAGGACGGCTTTCACACACACTTATCTCTCAGAACTGAGCATGTGGAGAGACGTTCGTTCATCCAGCACAAAGGGAACGGGTTGCAGGAGAAACCCTTACTCTGGTTTCTCAGTCTGTTTCCTAGTGCCGGTTTGAAGTGCCTGCCGTTTTCACTGTAAAACCGAGTTGGAGCTTGTCCCTCCCCATATATATGTATGGAGTGGAGTTGGCAACTGAAAAGAAACTTTGTGTTCCCTTCAAGCTAGGTGAAGGACGGCTTTCACACACACTTATCTCTCAGAACTGAGCATGTGGAGAGACGTTCGTTCATCCAGCCCAAAGGGAACGGGTTGCAGGAGAAACCCTTACTCTGGTTTCTCAGTCTGTTTCCTAGTGCCGGTTTGAAGTGCCTGCCGTTTTCACTGTAAAACCGATTTGGAGCTTGTACCTCCCCATATACATGTATGGAGTGGAGTTGGCAACTGAAAAGAAACTTTGTGTTCCCTTCAAGCTAGGTGAAGGACGGCTTTCACACACACTTATCTCTCAGAACTGAGCATGTGGAGAGACGTTCGTTCATCCAGCACAAAGGGAACGGGTTGCAGGAGAAACCCTTACTCTGGTTTCTCAGTCTGTTTCCTAGTGCCGGTTTGAAGTGCCTGCCGTTTTCACTGTAAAACCGACTTGGAGCTTGTACCTCCCCATATATATGTATGGAGTGGAGTTGGCAACTGAAAAGAAACTTTGTGTTCCCTTCAAGCTAGGTGAAGGACGGCTTTCACACACACTTATCTCTCAGAACTGAGCATGTGGAGAGACGTTCGTTCATCCAGCACAAAGGGAACGGGTTGCAGGAGAAACCCTTACTCTGGTTTCTCAGTCTGTTTCCTAGTGCCGGTTTGAAGTGCCTGCCGTTTTCACTGTAAAACCGAGTTGGAGCTTGTCCCTCCCCATATATATGTATGGAGTGGAGTTGGCAACTGAAAAGAAACTTTGTGTTCCCTTCAAGCTAGGTGAAGGACGGCTTTCACACACACTTATCTCTCAGAACTGAGCATGTGGAGAGACGTTCGTTCATCCAGCACAAAGGGAACGGGTTGCAGGAGAAACCCTTACTCTGGTTTCTCAGTCTGTTTCCTAGTGCCGGTTTGAAGTGCCTGCCGTTTTCACTGTAAAACCGAGTTGGAGCTTGTACCTCCCCATATATATGTATGGAGTGGAGTTGGCAACTGAAAAGAAACTTTGTGTTCCCTTCAAGCTAGGTGAAGGACGGCTTTCACACACACTTATCTCTCAGAACTGAGCATGTGGAGAGACGTTCGTTCATCCAGCACAAAGGGAACGGGTTGCAGGAGAAACCCTTTCTCTTGTTTCTCAGTCTGTTTCCTAGTGCCGGTTTGAAGTGCCTGCCGTTTTCACTGTAAAACCGAGTTGGAGCTTGTCCCTCCCCATATATATGTATGGAGTGGAGTTGGCAACTGAAAAGAAACTTTGTGTTCCCTTCAAGCTAGGTGAAGGACGGCTTTCACACACACTTATCTCTCAGAACTGAGCATGTGGAGAGACGTTCGTTCATCCAGCACAAAGGGAACGGGTTGCAGGAGAAACCCTTACTCTGGTTTCTCAGTCGGTTTCCTAGTGCCGGTTTGAAGTGCCTGCCGTTTTCACTGTAAAACCGAGTTGGAGCTTGTCCCTCCCCATATATATGTATGGAGTGGAGTTGGCAACTGAAAAGAAACTTTGTGTTCCCTTCAAGCTAGGTGAAGGACGGCTTTCACACACACTTATCTCTCAGAACTGAGCATGTGGAGAGACGTTCGTTCATCCAGCACAAAGGGAACGGGTTGCAGGAGAAACCCTTACTCTGGTTTCTCAGTCTGTTTCCTAGTGCCGGTTTGAAGTGCCTGCCGTTTTCACTGTAAAACCGAGTTGGAGCTTGTACCTCCCCATATATATGTATGGAGTGGAGTTGGCAACTGAAAAGAAACTTTGTGTTCCCTTCAAGCTAGGTGAAGGACGGCTTTCACACACACTTATCTCTCAGAACTGAGCATGTGGAGAGACGTTCGTTCATCCAGCACAAAGGGAACGGGTTGCAGGAGAAACCCTTACTCTGGTTTCTCAGTCTGTTTCCTAGTGCCGGTTTGAAGTGCCTGCCGTTTTCACTGTAAAACCGAGTTGGAGCATGTACCTGCCCATATATATGTATGGAGTGGAGTTGGCAACTGAAAAGAAACTTTGTGTTCCCTTCAAGCTAGGTGAAGGACGGCTTTCACACACACTTATCTCTCAGAACTGAGCATGTGGAGAGACGTTCGTTCATCCAGCACAAAGGGAACGGGTTGCAGGAGAAACCCTTACTCTGGTTTCTCAGTCTGTTTCCTAGTGCCGGTTTGAAGTGCCTGCCGTTTTCACTGTAAAACCGACTTGGAGCTTGTACCTCCCCATATATATGTATGGAGTGGAGTTGGCAACTGAAAAGAAACTTTGTGTTCCCTTCAAGCTAGGTGAAGGACGGCTTTCACACACACTTATCTCTCAGAACTGAGCATGTGGAGAGACGTTCGTTCATCCAGCACAAAGGGAACGGGTTGCAGGAGAAACCCTTACTCTGGTTTCTCAGTCGGTTTCCTAGTGCCGGTTTGAAGTGCCTGCCGTTTTCACTGTAAAACCGAGTTGGAGCTTGTCCCTCCCCATATATATGTATGGAGTGGAGTTGGCAACTGAAAAGAAACTTTGTGTTCCCTTCAAGCTAGGTGAAGGACGGCTTTCACACACACTTATCTCTCAGAACTGAGCATGTGGAGAGACGTTCGTTCATCCAGCACAAAGGGAACGGGTTGCAGGAGAAACCCTTACTCTGGTTTCTCAGTCTGTTTCCTAGTGCCGGTTTGAAGTGCCTGCCGTTTTCACTGTAAAACCGAGTTGGAGCTTGTACCTCCCCATATATATGTATGGAGTGGAGTTGGCAACTGAAAAGAAACTTTGTGTTCCCTTCAAGCTAGGTGAAGGACGGCTTTCACACACACTTATCTCTCAGAACTGAGCATGTGGAGAGACGTTCGTTCATCCAGCACAAAGGGAACGGGTTGCAGGAGAAACCCTTACTCTGGTTTCTCAGTCTGTTTCCTAGTGCCGGTTTGAAGTGCCTGCCGTTTTCACTGTAAAACCGACTTGGAGCTTGTCCCTCCCCATATATATGTATGGAGTGGAGTTGGCAACTGAAAAGAAACTTTGTGTTCCCTTCAAGCTAGGTGAAGGACGGCTTTCACACACACTTATCTCTCAGAACTGAGCATGTGGAGAGACGTTCGTTCATCCAGCACAAAGGGAACGGGTTGCAGGAGAAACCCTTACTCTGGTTTCTCAGTCTGTTTCCTAGTGCCGGTTTGAAGTGCCTGCCGTTTTCACTGTAAAACCGAGTTGGAGCTTGTACCTCCCCATATATATGTATGGAGTGGAGTTGGCAACTGAAAAGAAACTTTGTGTTCCCTTCAAGCTAGGTGAAGGACGGCTTTCACACACACTTATCTCTCAGAACTGAGCATGTGGAGAGACGTTCGTTCATCCAGCACAAAGGGAACGGGTTGCAGGAGAAACCCTTTCTCTTGTTTCTCAGTCTGTTTCCTAGTGCCGGTTTGAAGTGCCTGCCGTTTTCACTGTAAAACCGACTTGGAGTTTGTACCTCCCCATATATATGTATGGAGTGGAGTTGGCAACTGAAAAGAAACTTTGTGTTCCCTTCAAGCTAGGTGAAGGACGGCTTTCACACACACTTATCTCTCAGAACTGAGCATGTGGAGAGACGTTCGTTCATCCAGCACAAAGGGAACGGGTTGCAGGAGAAACCCTTACTCTGGTTTCTCAGTCTGTTTCCTAGTGCCGGTTTGAAGTGCCTGCCGTTTTCACTGTAAAACCGAGTTGGAGCTTGTACCTCCCCATATATATGTATGGAGTGGAGTTGGCAACTGAAAAGAAACTTTGTGTTCCCTTCAAGCTAGGTGAAGGACGGCTTTCACACACACTTATCTCTCAGAACTGAGCATGTGGAGAGACGTTCGTTCATCCAGCACAAAGGGAACGGGTTGCAGGAGAAACCCTTACTCTGGTTTCTCAGTCTGTTTCCTAGTGCCGGTTTGAAGTGCCTGCCGTTTTCACTGTAAAACCGAGTTGGAGCTTGTCCCTCCCCATATATATGTATGGAGTGGAGTTGGCAACTGAAAAGAAACTTTGTGTTCCCTTCAAGCTAGGTGAAGGACGGCTTTCACACACACTTATCTCTCAGAACTGAGCATGTGGAGAGACGTTCGTTCATCCAGCACAAAGGGAACGGGTTGCAGGAGAAACCCTTACTCTGGTTTCTCAGTCTGTTTCCTAGTGCCGGTTTGAAGTGCCTGCCGTTTTCACTGTAAAACCAAGTTGGAGCTTGTCCCTCCCCATATATATGTATGGAGTGGAGTTGGCAACTGAAAAGAAACTTTGTGTTCCCTTCAAGCTAGGTGAAGGACGGCTTTCACACACACTTATCTCTCAGAACTGAGCATGTGGAGAGACGTTCGTTCATCCAGCACAAAGGGAACGGGTTGCAGGAGAAACCCTTACTCTGGTTTCTCAGTCTGTTTCCTAGTGCCGGTTTGAAGTGCCTGCCGTTTTCACTGTAAAACCGAGTTGGAGCTTGTACCTCCCCATATATATGTATGGAGTGGAGTTGGCAACTGAAAAGAAACTTTGTGTTCCCTTCAAGCTAGGTGAAGGACGGCTTTCACACACACTTATCTCTCAGAACTGAGCATGTGGAGAGACGTTCGTTCATCCAGCACAAAGGGAACGGGTTGCAGGAGAAACCCTTACTCTGGTTTCTCAGTCTGTTTCCTAGTGCCGGTTTGAAGTGCCTGCCGTTTTCACTGTAAAACCGACTTGGAGCTTGTACCTCCCCATATATATGTATGGAGTGGAGTTGGCAACTGAAAAGAAACTTTGTGTTCCCTTCAAGCTAGGTGAAGGACGGCTTTCACACACACTTATCTCTCAGAACTGAGCATGTGGAGAGACGTTCGTTCATCCAGCACAAAGGGAACGGGTTGCAGGAGAAACCCTTACTCTGGTTTCTCAGTCTGTTTCCTAGTGCCGGTTTGAAGTGCCTGCCGTTTTCACTGTAAAACCGAGTTGGAGCTTGTCCCTCCCCATATATATGTATGGAGTGGAGTTGGCAACTGAAAAGAAACTTTGTGTTCCCTTCAAGCTAGGTGAAGGACGGCTTTCACACACACTTATCTCTCAGAACTGAGCATGTGGAGAGACGTTCGTTCATCCAGCACAAAGGGAACGGGTTGCAGGAGAAACCCTTACTCTGGTTTCTCAGTCTGTTTCCTAGTGCCGGTTTGAAGTGCCTGCCGTTTTCACTGTAAAACCGAGTTGGAGCTTGTCCCTCCCCATATATATGTATG